>NC_053395.1:58457714-58578537 GCF_905171765.1 Bufo bufo
CTACCTAAGATAAGCGGCTACACCCCTCAAGGTACTTATGGAGTTTCTACTCGAGGGGTGCATCAGGGGGACTTCAAATGGGACATGGTGCAAATAAACCAATCCAGCAAAATCTGCCTTCCAAAAACCAAACGGCGCACCTTTCCCTCTACGCCCTACCGTGTACCCGTACAATAGTTTACGGCCACATATGGGGTGTTTCTGCAAATTACAGAATCGGGGCAATAAATATTATGTTTTGTTTGGCTGTTAACCCTTGCTTTGTTACTGGAAAAAAATGGATTAAAATGGAAAATTAGCCCAAACATTTTAAATTCTGAAATTTTATCTCCATTTGCCATTAACTGCTGTGGAACACCTAAAGGGTTAACGACGTTTGTAAAATCAGTTTTCAATACCTTGAGGGGTGTAGTTTCTAGAATGGGGTCAATTTTGGGTGGTTTCTATTATGTAAGCTTCACAAAGTGACTTCAGACCTGAACTGGTCCTTAAAAAGTGGGTCTTTGAAAATTTCTGGAAAATTTCAAGATTTGCTTCTAAAACTACTAAGCCTTGTAACGTCCCCAAAAAATAAAATGTAATTCCCAAAATGATCCAAACATCAAGTAGACATATGGGAAATGTAAAATAATAACTATTTTTGGAGGTATTACTATCTATTATAAAAGTAGAAAAATTGAAATTTGGGAATTTGGACATTTTTCCAAATTTTTGGTAAATTTGGTATTTTTTTATAAATAAAAATGAACTTTTTTGACTCCATTTTACCAGTGTCATGAAGTACAATATGCGACAAAAAAAAAAAACTATCTCAGAATGGCCTGGATAAGTCAAAGCGTTTTAAAGTTATTCACACATAAAGTGACACTGGTCAGATTTGCAAAAAATGGCCTGGTCCTTAAGGTGAAAATGAGCCCGGTCCCTAAGGGGTTAAGCTATACCACAGACCAAGCTTCAAATACAGCTTGTCAGTCTTACAGTAATTGGCTATAACGCAATGATATACAAGATATAGAGGTAGAGCTTATTAAACAAAAATATACACTCACCTAAAGAATTATTAGGAACACCTGTTCTATTTCTCATTAATGCAATTATCTAGTCAACCAATCACATGGCAGTTGCTTCAATGCATTTAGGGGTGTGGTCCTTGTCAAGACAATCTCCTGAACTCCAAACTGAATGTCAGAATGGGAAAGAAAGGTGATTTAAGCAATTTTGAGCGTGGCATGGTTGTTGGTGCCAGACGGGCCGGACTGAGTATTTCACAATCTGCTCAGTTACTTGGATTTTCACGCACAACCATTTCTAGGGTTTACAAAGAATGGTGTGAAAAGGGAAAAACATCCAGTATGCGGCAGTCCTGTGGGCAAAAATGCCTTGTGAATGCTAGAGGTCAGAGGAGAATGGGCCGACTGATTCAAGTTGATATAAGAACAACGTTGACTGAAATAACCACTCGTTACAACCGAGGTATGCAGCAAAGCATTTGTGAAGCCACAACACACACAACCTTGAGGCGGATGGGCTACAACAGCAGAAGACCCCACCGGGTACCACTCATCTCCACTACAAATAGGAAAAAGAGGCTACAATTTGCACGAGCTCACCAAAATTGGACTGTTGAAGTCTGGAAAAATGTTGCCTGGTCTGATGAGTCTCGATTTCTGTTGAGACATTCAAATGGTAGAGTCCGAATTTGGCGTAAACAGAATGAGAACATGTATCCATCCTCTGATGGCTACTTCCAGCAGGATAATGCACCATGTCACAAAGCTCGAATCATTTCAAATTGGTTTCTTGAACATGACGATGAGTTCACTGTACTAAAATGGCCCCCACAGTCACCAGATCTCAACCCAATAGAGCATCTTTGGGATGTGGTGGAACGGGAGCTTCGTGCCCTGGATGTGCATCCCTCAAATCTCCATCAACTGCAAGATGCTATCCTATCAATATGGGCCAACATTTCTAAAGAATGCTATCAGCACCTTGTTGAATCAATGCCATGTAGAATTAAGGCAGTTCTGAAGGCAAAAGGGGGTCCAACACCGTATTAGTATGGTGTTCCTAATAATTATTTAGGTGAGTGTATAATAAATAATTCTTTTTTCCATAAAAATGGCTTTACTTTGTCACTGATTAGGACCTGACCCTCCCTTTTCCACATCTCTGAAGTGCACAGCGAGGCAGGCTTTCAAAGTGCCCGAACCCATCCCCCTTCCTCGCTTTCTGTTCCTCCCCTAACCTCTCAAGGCTTCCCACCCTCCCCTGAAGTCACATTAATGCAGGGGAGGAAGCCTTGTAATGGTACACACCATTATAGGTACCAAAGACTCTGCAGCAGATTAGAAGACATCTACAGTTGCAAGAAAAAGTATGTGAATTATGTGGAATGATATAGATTTCTGCACAAATTGGTCATAAAATGTGATCTGATCTTCATCTAAGTCACAACAATAGACAATCACAGTCTGCTTAAACTAATAACACACGAAGAATTAAATGTTACCATGTTTTTATTGAACACACCATGTAAACATTCACAGTACAGGTCAAAAAAGTATGTGAACCCCTAGACTAATGACATCTCCAAGAGCTAACTGGAGTCCAGTCAATGAGATGAGATTGGAGGTGTTTGTTACAGCTGCCCTGCCCTATAAAAAAAAAAAAAAACACCAGTTCTGGGTTTGCTTTTCACAAGAAGCATTGCCTGATGTAAATGATGCCTCGCACAAAAGAACTCTCAGAAGACCTGCGATTAAGAATTGTTGACTTGCATAAAGCTGGAAAGGGTTATAAAAGTATCTCCAAAAGCCTTGCTGTTCATCAGTCCATGGTAAGACAAATTGTCTATAAATGGAGAAAGTTCAGCACTGCTGCTACTCTCCCTAGGAGTGGCGTCCTGTAAAGATGACTGCAAGAGCACAGCGCAGACTGCTCAATGAGGTGAAGAAGAATCCTAGAGTGTCAGCTAAAGACTTACAAAAGTCTCTAGCCTATACTAACATCCCTGTTAGCAAATCTACAATAAGTAAAACACTAAACAAGAATGGATTTCATGGGATGATACCACAGAGGAAGCCACTGCTGTCCAAAAAAAACATTGCTGCACGTTTACAGTTTGCACAAGAGCACCTGAATGTTCCACAGCAGTACTGGCAAAATATTTTGTGGACAGATGAAACCAAAGTTGAGTTGTTTGGAAGAAACACACAACACTATGTGTGGAGAAAAAGAGGCAAAGCTCACCAACATCAAAACCTCATCCCAACTGTGAAGTATGGTGGGGGCATCATGGTTTGGGGCTGCTTTGCTGCATCAGGGCCTGGACGGATTGCTATCATCGAAGGAAAAATGAATTCCCAAGTTTATCAAGACATTTTGCAGGAGAACTTAAGGCCATCTGTCCACCAGCTAAAGCTCAACAGAAGATGGGTGTTGCAACAGGACAACGACCCAAAGCATAGAAATAAATCAACAACAGAATGGCTTAAACAGAAGAAAATACGCCTTCTGGAGTGGCCCAGTCAGAGTCCTGACCTCAACCTGATTGAGATGCTGTGGCATGACCTCAAGAAAGTGATTCACACCAGACATGCCAAGAATATTGCTTAACTGAAACAGTTCTGTAAAGAGAAATGGTCAAGAATTACTCCTGAACGTTGTGCACGTCTGATCTGCAACTACAGAAAACGTTTGGTTGAAGTTATTGCTGCCAAAGGAGGTTCAACCAGTTATTAAATCCAAGGGTTCACATACTTTTTCCACCTGCACTGTGAATGATTGCATGGTGTGTTCAATAAAAACATGGTAACATTTAATTCTTTGTGTGTTATTAGTTTAAGCAGACTGATTGTCTATTGTTGTGACTTAGATGAAGATCAGATCACATTTTATGACCAATTTGTGCAGAAATCTATATCATTCCAAAGGGTTCACACACTTTGTATGCAACTGTATGTGATTTGTTATATTGCCATAAAGAATACATTATCAGTGGATCAGTGGTTCAGGAAAAAATAGACTTAACAAGACTTGAAGAGTTTAACAGTCACCGAGAGTCATGCAAACAAATGAGCCGGCTCTTATTGACCGGCGCCCAACGTGGCACTTGGCCAATGCTAATACAAAGAGAGCTGATAGTAACAAGACACATCTTACCCTGATGATGTCTTCAACTGAGCTGTTTGTTACATAATTAAATGTTCCAATCTTTTGACCCCTCCTAGCCCCACCTAACACCTAAAAGTCAGTATGCATGTACCGTTACATCACACTGCAGAAATGCTGCCAGGTATCAGATATCACTAACCAACTACATAGAATTAAAGTGGAAGCACCTATTAAAACCTTGCTTTACAAAGAACCACAATGTCATTGTAACAGCGGCTGCTGTGCGTCGCAGTTCCCCTACTTACCACCACGATCCCCTGCACGATGTTCAGCAGCAGGTGCTTCCCATTCACCGATGCAGTCCTGGGCTTTGTCTGTGTGGGTGCTGTTGTTCTGGAATCCACTCCACAATTTGCTCTCAGCCCTGGCCACAGCATGCTTGCTTTTTGTTTCCTGCAGCACTTCCTTAAAGGCCAGCACATGTCACTTCCTGGGCTTTATGGGTTAGGTCATGTGATTTTGCTGACCTATCCTAGCCCTCCTGCGCATATATAAGTGGCTTAGCCCCCTTCCCAGATGCCTCAGTGTCAAGGTTCTTGTGTCCTGCTAAGGTTCCTGGTTTCCCGCTAGTGTTCCTGACTCGTATCTGTATTCCTGGACCCTGTTACCTGTTAGATCCCTTATTGCCTGCCTTGACTCTCCTGTTGCCGATCCGGATTGCCTGACTTGTGCCGCCTGCCCTGACCTTTTGCTTGTCTGACTAAGCCTCTGCCTCATCCTTCGGTCCTGCACCTCTGGTACCTTTCTCAGGTACCTCCTGGTCCGCCTGGACCAGCTTCCCCGTGTGCCTATCCTTCTCAAGAGGTAGCGACCTCGTGTTCCCCTCGGGAATGTCTATCCCCACCATCAGGGGTACTGTGAAGATCCAGCCCTTAGAAGAGGTTGGACACGTGGCACAGTGGGTTCACACCCGCTGGTTCGTGACAGTCATATGACTTCACAGAATTATTTGCACAAGAGGGCAACAATTTACAAATATATTCCCAATATAGATTTAATATAGAGTAAGTACATTGCAAGACTCACCACTCCCTAGTTATAGTAGGTAGAAAAAGAATGGTGAAAATGTACTTCTATCACCAAATCAGGAGCCTTCAAAAGGTCAATCAAGACGTATAAAATGGCTTCATGTATAAGGAGTGTCAATTAAAGAGTTTGAAACACTCATTACAAGTTGGGCAAAAAACACCCAACATTAGTTTTTTTCTTCTTAGCATTTCTTTTATCTTTTTATATATTTTTTTTCAATCTTCCGCATTGTAGTCCATAGTCATGAGATAGAATAGTACATTCTGTCCTAGTTAGACCTAGACATAGTTCTTTATGGGCTGATCCAACAGTATCGTTACTCTTTTATCAACATCATGTTCCCAATATGTGTGATAATAATGTGCTTAAGGATAAAACTGATTTTTTTTCCTAGGACAAGTTGCTATTCTCCAAGAGCATGGTCTTTTTGGAAAGAAAAGATTCTACCTCCACTATAATGATGTGATAATTAGGATGGCGAGAGCCCACTAATCTATAAAGTGGTTTGTTTCCTTGACCGGATTGACATTTCATGTAATCGACATGGGGTGAGCCGGAGTAGACAAATAACTAATGAATGTCCTTGGGAGTACTTCTACTTAATGACTGAATAAAATAGCAAGTTAGGCAATTCTAAGGCGATAAAGGGAGTACTTCTAAATGACTTTTCAGAGACATGTTTTACAGAGTAATGTTTTCTAAGCTACTAAATCTAGGGCTTTGATGTCTGATGCGAGATTATCAGGATAAAATACCAGGTATTACATATATACAGTATGTCAACACCATAAGGAAAATGTACCTTCATGACTTTAGTTCTCGGTTTGTTGCTCCTGGCAAATTAACAATTTAGTTAAAATACTAAAATAAAATAAATTATTTCCACTTAAAGGGGTATTCCTATCACAATGATCACTGTTAAAGAGGACCTTTTACCTGTAAAAACTATGTGAACTAAGTATGCTGCCATATAGAGCGGCGCCCGGGGATCTCACTGCATTTACTATTATCCCCGGGCACCGCTCCGTTCTCCCGTTATAGGCTCCGGTACCTTTGCTTCTTAAGTTATAGTAGGCGTGTCTTCCCTTGTCCTGTGGGCGTCTCCTTCTCCTAGGCTGCAGCGCTGGCCAATCGCAGTGCACAGCTCACAGCCTGGGCGAAAAAACCTCCCAGGCTGTGAGCTGTGCGCTGTGATTGGCCAGCGCTGCAGCCTAGGAGAAGGAGACGCCCACAGGACAAGGGAAGACCCGCCTACTATAACTTAAAAAGCAAAGGTACCGGAGCCTATAACAGGAGAACGGAGCGGCGCCCGGGGATAATAGTAAGTGCAGTGAGATCCCCGGGCGTCGCTCTATATGGCAGCATACTCAGTTAACATAGTTTATACAGGTGAAAGGTCCTCTTTAAATCTGTTAATGATTTGACAGTGATCATTTTTCTAAATACATTTTATTACCCAATTCCCACCCTTTGAGAAAATAAGTCCCCTCTTACCTGATTGTTGTCTTTCGTCTCCCCTGGTTACAGCCACCTCTCCTGTTGAATCCCGCCGGGCTGCGCTTGTGCAGAAGCTTGAAGATTCTCTCCCAGCCGGGCCGCGCAATTGTCACGGATGTAGTAGGAAAGAACACCAAAAAACAACAAGAAGGAAGGGAAAAGACACTAGGCCTCACCGCTAGGGAAGGAAAAGGGTCACCACCTATAAAACCCTGTTCCTGGCCCTAACTCCTATCCATATGGGCACCTCTCGATGGTAGAGATGCCCATACACAGGAACCTAGAAAACTCTGGTGGCCCTCGGATGCCCTAATGGTAATGACAGGGCAAAGACTACCCGCTCCTTCCCTGGTGAAGGAACCAGCGTCTCGCTGAGGCCTAGTAAACAACAAAGGTGGGGGGGATACAAAATACAACAAACGGAACACTTAACTTCTGAGGCTGATGGATGATGATGAACAGGACTTCAACTAGAACCACACTCCAGCTCTTCCAAAAACCAAATGAAGCTATCCAGAGCAAGGAGTGATGGGTAAAGTCAGACTAAATAGGGGGAGGTAAAGGTCACATGATCCACACCTGAACAGGAGGTGTGGACATACAAGCAACACACAGACAAAGTGAAACCAAAACCAAAAGAGGCTGTCAGATCACTAATGTGCAGATAATCTTTCAGACCTTCTAAAACCTGTCACCGGCGTGACAGTACCCCCCCTTCTACGGGTGACCTCTGGCACCCAGGACCGACCTTATCAGGATAAGCTCTGTGGAATGCTTTCACCAGACGACTAGCATTAACATCGTTCACTGGAACTCACATCCTCTCCTCTGGTGCGTACCCTCTCCAATGAACAAGATACTGGAGGGATCTCTGGAGAACTCGGGAGTCCACAATCCTGCTGATCTGAAATTCTAAATTGCCGTCCACCATGACAGGAGCGGGAGGCAAGGAGGACGGCTCAACAGGTTCAACACATTTCTTTAACAATGATTTAGGAAAAACTTTATGGATTTTGAATGCCTGAGGAAGTTCAAGACGGAAGGCTACAGGGTTAACAATGGCAGTGATCTTATATGGACCAATAAATCTTGGTCCCAACTTCCAAGAAGGTACCTTAAGTTTAATGTTTTGCCATGGGGCGCCAAAGGTGCACTCAGTTTCCCATCAGCTGCAGACCTGCTGCTTAGCTTCGGGAGCGAGGATCTGGGTTTGGCCTTGTTCCCAGGGCAACTTTGCTAGCTGGGAGGCTCCCTGCTCCTAGGTCTGCCTTGAGCGCCGAGCTGATCACTCAGTGCTCGACTTGTCTGTCTGTCGGTCATGTGACGCTGGCCACATCACATGACCCTCAGACCCCACTATAAATATAGGCAGCCTGCTGGCCACAGGTTGCCTGTTAATTCTAGTTTCCTGGCTATTTGTTGGACTACTGATTACTCACCTGATCCTGTTCCCTGATGATCCTTTGCCTGCTCCTCCTGTACTGCGCATCCCTCCTGGTATTGTGACCTCGGCTCCCACCTAACTACTCTTTGCGGACTCCTCTTTTACTTCTCTACTCTCCTGGTATTTGACCCCGGCTTCTCCTGACCATTCTTTGCTTAACCCTTTGTACTGCGTAGCTCTCTTGGTTCTGACCCGGTCCGTTCACATTCCGTTATTTGTCTTGTCTGTCTTCCCAGCACGTATCCTAAGATAGGGACTGCCGTCTAGTTGTCTCCTGTCATTAGGACTTGCGAGGCAAGTAGGCAGGGCCAGGGGTGAGGGTGTGTAGTGTACGTGACCGTTACATGTTTCTTGTAGACAGCCACACAGAATCACCCACTCAGGTCCGGACCACTCATACGTTTCCTGTCAGCCGCACGCTTATACCTGTTGCCCATCTTTTCCAGGTTATTTTGGATTTTCCGCCAAATAGAAGACAAAGAAGAAGAAAATCGTTCATCCTCAGGAATGCCAGAATTATGAGCACCAGAAAATGTACCAAACTGTGGATGGAACGCATATGCCCCAAAAAACGGCGACTTATCAGTGGATTCCTGTCTACGGTTATTTATAACAAACTCAGCTAACGACAAAAATGAAGACCACTCTTTCTGATTCTCTGAAACAAAACATCTCAAGTAAGTCTCCAGATTCTGATTAGTGCGCTCCGTCTGTCCGTTTCGACTGAGAATGAAAAGCCGAAGAAGACAATTGTACACCCAGCCGAGTACAGAATGCTCTCCAGAATCTGGAAACAAACTGAGTTCCTCTATCGGACACCACATCAGAGGGAATGCCATGTAGTTTCACGATGTTGTCGACAAACACCTGCGCAAGAGTTTTAGCATTGGGTAGACTAGGTAATGCAATAAAGTGTGCCATTTTACTAAAACGATCGACAACCACCAGAATCACGGTCTTTCCCGAAGAATTTGGTAAATCCGTGATAAAATCCATGGATAAATGGGTCCAAGGTCTGGACGGGATGGGCAATGGAAGCAGAGATCCGGAAGCCCGAGTATGTCACATTAGCACGTGCACAGGTACAACAGGCTGACACATAGTCCTCAATACACTTACACAACCCTGGCCACCAGAATCTGCGAGAGATGAGATCGACATGACCATCTGGCCTGCCTTGGGTTCAGTCGCTTAGCCGACTCCAAGTAGGCCAGATTCTTGTGATCCGTAATTACCGTAATAGGATGACTTGCTCCTTCCAACCAATGCCGCCATTCCTCGAACGCCAACTTAATGGCCAGCAATTCCCTATTCCCCACATCATAATTCTTTTCAGCAGTAGAGAGGTTTTTTTGAGAAAAATGCACATGGGCGCCATTTACTGGGTCAAGGACCCTGCAACAATATTGCTCCTACCCCTACCTCAGACGCGTCAACCTCAACAATAAATGGCTGAGACACGTCCGGTTGCACCAGAATAGGGACCGAAGCAAAACATTCTTTCACAGCAGAAAAGGCCTGTAATGCCGCATCAGACCAGATAGAAATATCAGCACCCTTCCTAGTCATGTCTGTTAAAGGTTTAAACACCGATGAAGTTCAAGATAAATTTACGGTAGTAGTTGGTAAACCCCAAAAACCGCATAAGCGCTTTCAGATTTTCGGGTCGATCCCAGTACAACACGGCACGGACCTTCTCGAGATCCATACGGAAACCTGAGGATGAGAGCAGGTAACTCAGAAATTGCACTTCCTGTACAGCAAATACACACTTTTCCATCTTAACATACAACTTATTCTCTCTTAAGATCTGTAACACCTGTCTCACATGATCCTGATGAGTCTCCATATTAGGTGAATAAATGTGTATGTCATCAAGGTATACAACGACAAACCTCCCCACCAAATGATGAAAGATGTCATTGACTAAGTGTTGAAGAAAGGGCATGACCAGGTTTTCAAAATGACCCTCAGGGGTAATAAAATGCGGTCTTCCACTCATCCCCCTCCTTGATCCTTACCAGATTATATGCCCCCCTCAGATCCAATTTAGAGAACACCTTGGCACCAACAATCTGACTAAACAAATCCGGAATCAAAGGAAGGGGGTAAGGATCACGGACGGTAATATGATTGAGCTCATGGAAGTCCAGATATGGTCTCAGGGACCATCCTTTTTCTTTACAAAGAAAAATCCAGCAGCCACTGGGGACTTGGATGGTCTAATATGTCCCTTTGCTAAACTCTCGGTGATATACTCTCGCATAGCCTTTCTTTCGGGTTCTGAAAGATTATTCAACCGAGATTTGGGCAATTTAGCTCCGGGAATAAGATTGACGGGACAGTCATACTCCCGGTGCGGAGGCAACTCCTGATTACCACTCTCAGAAAAAACATCAGAAAATTCATAAATAAACAAGGGTACAGTTTAGTGTTAACCATAGAGAACGATGCATTAAGACAGTTGTCCATGCAAAAATCACTCCAATCGAGAATCTGTCTAGTTTGCCAATCGATGTTAGGGTTATGTTTGCTTAACCATGGTAAGCCCAACACCAACGGAGTGGGCAGACCCTCCAATACATAACAGGAGATAGATTCCTGATGCAAATAACCCACTCTTAAATTAATGTCATTCACTACCTGCGACAGGCATTTTTGGGCGAGAGGTGCTGAGTCAATTGCAAAGACAGAAATACTATTCTCTAATGCATTAGTAGTCAACCCGTGAATGCGTACAAACTGTCCATCAATCAAGTTAACTCCTGCCCCACTGTCGATAAATGCTTTGATTTTCACAGTTTTGGACTCTAGCTCCACCTCGGCAGACAGGAGAAAACGGGTACTACCAGTAAAAGACAAAAGTACGTTTTCTTGCTCCCCATCCACACCACCAATAGTAATTTTGGGATTAAACTTTTTTTTCTTTTTGTTTACACCTTGATGCTGCAAGTACGGACAAATATTCACAAAATGTCCCTTCTTGCCACAACAAAAGCAGACTCCTTTCACATGACCCAAGCTTTTGCCAGTAGTTCCAGGAGTAGCTCCTCCTAACTGCATAGGCTCATCACAAGGCACAACTACCCGTGTCTCTCCACCATAAGTGTCAAAGGAAGCAGTACCCCTATTGGACAGTATGTCATGAAGGTGAGGACCCCTAGATCTCTCCCTCAGGCGTCTATCAAGACGTACAGCAAGGGACATAGCTGCTTCCAATGACTCTCCTAAATTCAGAGCAATAGGTCTCTGCAGAACGTTCTCCCTGCCGCAAACCCTGTAACTTGGTCTCGGCCTGAGAGATCTGATCCGGGTCATCATAGATAAGACCCATGGATCTAAAGAATTCATCTACCGACCGGAGGGACAGTGATCCGGTCGGCAGAGAAAAAGCCCAATATTGGGCGTCCTCTTTAAGCAATGAAATAATCATACCCACACGTTGACACTCATCACCAGGAGTATAGATGCAGCTCTCTGAACCGGATTAAATTGTCACTACCCCCGGAAAACCTGTCCGGGGGACCTACCTTCAGTTCAGGGAAGGTCTGGAACCCACCACCGGAACCAGCTGCCTGTGGACTCTGAATCTGCAAAACCATTGCACGGAGGTCTGCTACCTCCAAAGTCAGATTCTGCAGCTGTTCAACCAGTGCAGTCATAGCATCCATAGCTGCACAGATCAGAAATAAAAAATGGCGGCATGGGCTCTGGATAATGTCACGGATGTAGTAGGGGAGAACACCAAAAGACAACAAGAAGGAAGGGAAAAGACAGTAGGCCTCACCGCTAGGGAAGGAAAAGAGTCACCACCTATAAAACCCTGTTCCTGGCCCTAACTCCTATCCGTATGGGCACCTCTCGATGGTAGAGATGCCCATACACAGGATCCTAGAAAACCCTGGTGGCCCTCGGATGCCCTAATGGTAATGACAGGGCAGAGACTACCCGCTCCTTCCCTGGTATAGGAACCAGCGTCTCGCTGAGGCCTAGTAAACAAAGGTGGGGGGGATACAAAATACAACAAACGGAACACTTAACTTTTGAGGCTGATGGATGATGATGAACAGGACTTCAACTAGAACCACACTCCAGCTCTTCCAAAAACCAAATGAAGCTATCCAGAGCAAGGAGTGATGGGTAAAGTCAGACTAAATAGGGGGAGGTAAAGGTCACATGATCCACAACTGAACAGGAGGTGTGGACATACAAGCAACACACAGACAAAGTGAAACCAAAACCAAAAGAGGCTGTCAGATCCCTAATGTGCAGATAATCTTTCAGACCTTCTAAAACCTGTCACCGGTGTGACAGCAATGTCCTTGGACACGCACGCCGCCACGCAAGAGCCATGATGACCTCTTACTGGCCAGTATAATACAGAGCCGCGAACACTCGCATTCAGGACATTGCGCTGCCCGGCCGGGAGAAAATCTTCAGTCTTCTGCGCAAGCGTGCCCCGGCCGGGAGAAGGCAACACTCAAGCCCAGCCGAATCCCAGAAGTGGACGTCGCGCTCCCCGCAGGTAACTATCAAAACCGCTGATGGCAATACCCCTTTAAAGAGTACTTGTCAACCCCTCACCTAAGTTGGCTCTTTTATCTGTAGGCCTTATTGAACTCCCTCAACATTATAGATCCATTGCCAGTCATTTAATATTTGCTACCCGTCTGAAAATTGCTGCCTGTTGGAAATCCGGTGATCTTCCTAACATCAAAAGAATTCTTAGAACGCTAGATAATTGTTGTTTATATGAGGGACTTTGGGCCTCGGCTAGGAACTCGAAAATTACCTTCCTTAAAAACTGGGATATGTGGTTGAACGACAATAATTGCAAAATCCCTCCTAATGCTTCTATTAGATTATAATAATATAGTTCTCTACCTCGTTACCTGTACACTAATATTTTGCTATGTGAAGTACCTGTAATGTCATTTCTTATTTCTGGTATTAGTTTATCTGTTTTATGAAGTGTAATTTCCTTTCTCTAAAGAAGTTTCACAAGTGTCTAAAATTATCTCTGTTACAATTTTATATATGTGAGTGTATTCAAGCAAATGTAACCTATCTTTATGAAAATCTTAATAAAAATTATTGTTAAAAAAAAAAAAAAAAAAAAGAGTACTTGTAACTCATGGTATGTCTATTTTAGCAACTACTTGCAGAGCCCTTGTTACCAGTTGGGGTTGTGTCCCTGTACAGACTGACACTTTCCAATAAGTGCTGCCAGTGTCAGTGTCACTACCAGAGCTTTGGGATGTTCTCACAGCTCTGTTTCTCCACCCCTGTGATGATGTCACTACTAGAGCTGGGAGGAGTTCTCACTACTCTGTTTACTTTTGGTTTCTTTCACCACAGCTGTCCTTCATGTGTTTGATTTCCCTCTCTTTATATCACCCCTCCTCCTATGATAGGATGTGGATTATAGTTCTCACTTCAGTTGTAGCTCTTGCTTTAGTTTCTTCACTTGTAGCTATCAGTTCACTGGACCTGTGTTCTGCTGCAGCTAGCACTCCGAATATTGCCAGCCTGTCCTTGGATCCGTCTTCTCTGTGGCTGCAACATCTTCAGCTAAGTGTGCAGACATTGTTGTGTTCCTGTTTATTTTCTGACTGGATCTGAGGTGGCCACGGTTCCCTCCATATACTGAGTAGGGCACTGGTGGCCGTGCCCCTTCCACTATTGTAGGGGTTACAGGGGTCATTAGTCTTAGGCACGTGGGCATGCCTCGTTCCGCCATTTGGATCCGGGCATGTGCTTTAGCAGAATAGGGAGAGCGTTGAGGGTCGGACAGGGGTCACCCTTTATCCTCCCTAGTTCTGGGTCCAGTCAGTAGCTCTGTACTGTGTATTACTATTGTTGCTCACATACACTCGTGACATTATAATCCACCAAAACCGTCCTTTTTTGACATGGATCCGCTTTCTGACCTGGTTGACCGCATGCAGGGTCTTTCTTTGGAAGTAGCGGATCTCCGTCAATCTATGACCCAGCTTCAAGCATTGGGCCCTGCTCCGGCTCATGGAGTCTGTTGCGAGCCAAAGGTCTCACTTCCGGAGACGTTCTCCGGGGGCAGTGAGAATTTTGTTCGTTTCAGAGAGGCATGCAAACTCCATTTTTGCTTGTTTCCTCACTCTTCTGGTAATCAAGAGCAGAGGGTGAGGATTGTCATCTCCCTGCTCAGGGGTAATGCTCAGACTTGGGCTTTTTCGCTGCCATCAGGGGATCCCTCCCTTCGATCCGTGGAGGGATTTTTTGTGGCCCTGGGGCAGATTTATGATGACCCGGATCGTGTTGCTCTGGCCGAATCTAACCTACGTGTTTTATGCCAGAACAAACGGTCTGCGGAGCTTTATTGTTCTGAATTTCGGAGATGGGCAGCTGATTCGGGTTGGAATGATGCTGCACTCCGGAGTCAGTTCTGTCATGGTCTCTCGGAGAGATTAAAAGATGCGTTTGCTTTCCATGAGAGACCAACGTCCTTAGAGTCTGCCATGTCATTGGCGGTACGCCTTGACAGGCGTCTAAGAGAAAGAAACGAGACCTCTCTGTCCAGCCATTGTCAGTCTAGGGGCAGTGGTGCGGACTCATTCAGTGTGCAGGGGCCTCATCCTGTCTCGCTCCACTCTGAGGAGGAGCCCATGCAGCTAGCTCGACTTGCCCCTGATAAAAGAGGATTTAGTCCTCAGAGTATGGTCTGTTTTTGTTGTGGGGGCATAGGTCATTTGGCAAATGTTTGTCCGTCTAGGAGATTCTTGAACCGTACTAAGAGCGATAATAAGAGAAAAATCTCAAAAGGTAAATCATCAAGTTCTGCTACTTTGGGCAAAGTTAATGTAGGATTTGATGCTTTTCCTCTGACCTGCAGTTCCCGTTTTCTCCTGTCTGCCAGGGTGGCGCTAGAGAGCAAAGTCATTTCTTGTGAGATTTTTGTCGATAGTGGAGCGGCCGTCAATCTTATTGACACTCAATTTGTAGCCATGCATGGTTTTCAGGTTTGCACATTAGATAAAGATATACCTGTTTTTGCTATTGACTCTGCTCCACTCTCACAGAGATCTCTGAAGGGCATTGTTCACAATATCCGGCTAGCTGTAGGTGACACTCATGTGGAGGATATATCTTGTTTTGTCCTTAATGGATTGCCGTCTCCTCTAGTTTTGGGGTTACCCTGGCTCACTAGACATAACCCCACTATTGATTGGCAAGGAAGGCAAATAAATGAGTGGAGTGATTTTTGTAGAGAGAATTGTCTCACAGCGACTTTTGCAGAGGTGTCTACTAAAACGGTGCCATCATTTCTCTCTGATTTCTCGGACGTGTTTTCCGAGAGCGGTGTTCAGGAGCTACCTCCTCACCGGGAGTTTGACTGTCCCATTAACCTCATTCCCGGCGCCAAGCTGCCAAAAGCACGCCTCTACAATCTCTCACAACCGGAAAGAATCGCTATGCGAACTTACATCTCCGAGAGTCTCGAAAAGGGGCATATTCGTCCCTCAAAGTCACCTGTGGCCGCGGGTTTTTTTTTTGTTAAAAAGAAAGATGGCTCTCTGAGACCTTGCCTAGATTTTAGGGAGCTGAACCGTATCACGATTCGCGATCCCTATCCCCTTCCTCTGATCCCGGACCTCTTCAATCAAATTGTTGGGGCCTAGGTGTTTTCCAAATTGGATTTGAGAGGCGCGTACAACCTGGTCAGGGTCAGAGAGGGGGATGAATGGAAAACGGCCTTTAATACCCCTGACGGGCATTTCGAGAATCTCGTTATGCCTTTCGGCCTGATGAATGCTCCGGCCGTCTTTCAGCATTTTGTTAATAGTATTTTCTATCATTTAATGGGGAAATTTGTATTGGTGTATCTTGATGATATTTTGATTTTTTTCCCCTGATGTTCAGACCCATCAGGATCATCTTTTTCAGGTTCTGCAGATTCTGCGGGAAAATAAATTGTACGCCAAGCTGGAGAAATGTCTTTTTATGGTATCGGAGATTCAATTTCTGGGTTTTCTCCTCTCTGCTTCTGGTTTTCGCATGGATCCCGAGAAGGTCCGTGCTGTACTTGAGTGGGAGCTTCCTGAGAATCAGAAGGCATTGATGCGCTTTCTGGGTTTTGCGAACTATTACAGAAAGTTCATTTTGAATTATTCCTCTGTTGTCAAACCCCTCACTGACATGACAAAAAAGGGGGCGGATTTTTCCTCTTGGTCGGAGGAGGCGCTTGCAGCCTTTTCTAAGATTAAAGAGAGTTTTGCGTCTGCTCCCGTCTTGGTGCATCCCGATGTTTCCTTACCTTTTATTGTTGAGGTGGATGCTTCCGAGGTGGGTGTGGGTGCGGTTTTGTCCCAGGGCCCTTCCCCTGCCAAGTGGCGACCCTGTGCCTTTTTCTCTAAAAAACTCTCCCCGGCAGAGAGAAACTATGATGTGGGAGATAGGGAGTTGTTGGCCATCAAGTTGGCTTTCGAGGAATGGCGCCATTGGTTGGAGGGGGCCAGGCACCCTATCACCGTTTTTACCGACCATAAGAATCTGGCATACTTGGAGTCGGCCAGGCGTATGAATCCGAGACAGGCCAGATGGTCTCTGTTCTTCTCCAGATTCAATTTTGTTGTTACATTCCGACCTGGGATAAAAAATGTGAAGGCTGATGCTCTCTCTCGCTTTTTTCCGGGAGGAGGAAACTCCGAGGACCCGGGTCCCATTTTGGCGGAGGGGGTAGTTGTTTCTGCTCTATATTCCGATTTGGAGGCCGAGGTCCAGGCTGCCCAGACTGAGACACCTGCCCGTTGTCCTTCTGGGAAGTTGTTCGTGCCTCCTGAGCTACGTCACAAACTCTTTAAGGAGCATCATGATACGGTTCTTGCTGGTCACCCCGGGAGTAGAGCCACGGTGGATCTCATTGCTCAGAGATTTTGGTGGCCGGCTCTTCGTAAGTCGGTGGAGGGTTTTGTGGCTGCTTGTGAGACGTGCGCTCGCGCTAAGGTCCCTCGTTCACGGCCTTCAGGTTCCCTTCTCCCGTTACCCATTCCTTCCCGTCCTTGGACACACCTGTCCATGGACTTTATCACGGATCTTCCTCGTTCCTCAGGGAAGTCGGTGATCCTGGTGGTGGTGGACCGTTTTAGCAAGATGGCTCATTTCGTACCTTTCCCTGGTTTACCCAATCCTAAAACGTTGGCGCAAGCTTTTGTCGACCATATTGTTAAATTGCACGGCATTCCCTCTGATATTGTTTCCAATAGAGGCACACAGTTTGTGTCCAGGTTCTGGAAGGCTTTCTGTTCTCGCCTGGGGGTTCGGCTGTCCTTCTCTTCTGCTTTTCATCCGCAGTCGAATGGTCAGACTGAGCGCCTCAATCAGAATCTGGAGACATATTTGCGCTGTTTTGTGGCAGAGAACCAGGAGGATTGGTGTTCATTTCTCCCTCTTGCTGAGTTTGCTCTGAACAACCGTCGTCAGGAATCTTCTGATAAGTCACCATTCTTTGGTGCATATGGGTTCCATCCGCAGTTTGGGACATTCTCGGGAGGGGCTCTTTCTGGTTTACCTGAGGAGGAGAGATTTTCCTCGTCTTTGTCTACCATTTGGCAAAAGATTCAGAGTAATCTTAAAAAGATGAGTGAGAGGTATAAGCGTGTGGCTGATAAGAGACGTGTGCCTGGTCCGGACCTGAATGTGGGTGATCTGGTGTGGTTGTCTACTAGAAACATTAAGTTGAAGGTTCCCTCCTGGAAATTGGGTCCCAAGTTTATTGGGCCTTATAAAATCTTGTCAGTCATCAATCCTGTTGCCTTCCGTCTTGATCTTCCACGGGTTTGGAAGATACATAATGTATTTCACAGATCTCTCTTAAAACCATATGTCCAGCCCACGGTACCCTCCTCTTTGCCTCCTCCTCCGATTTTGGTTGATGGCAATCTGGAGTTTGAGGTTTCCAGAATTGTGGACTCTCGCATGGTCCGCGGTTCTCTTCAGTACCTCGTTCATTGGAAGGGTTATGGTCCTGAGGAGAGGATGTGGGTTCCGGTGTCGGACATTAAAGCCACTCGCCTCATCAGGGCATTTCATAGGGCTCATCCTGAGAAGTAGTGATGTCGCGAACATAAAATTTTCAGTTCGCGAACAGCGAACGCGAACTTCCGCAAATGTTCGCGAACTGGCGAACCGGGCGAACCGCCATAGACTTCAATAGACAGGCGAATTTTAAAACCCACAGGGACTCTTTCTGGCCACAATAGTGATGAGAAAGTTGTTTCAAGGGGTCTAACACCTGGACTGTGGCATGCCGGAGGGGGATCTATGGCAAAACTCCCATGGAAAATTACGTAGTGGACGCAGAGTCGGGTTTTAATCCATAAAGGGCATAAATCAACTAACATTCCTAAATTGTTTGGAATAACGTGCTTTAAAACATCCAGTGTGTGTATACGATTGGCACTGGCAGTGGGCACACTACAGTCAGTAGAAGCGGGCCTGACACACACTGGCAGCAGGCAAGCAACTGAAATTACACTAAAGTGTAAAAATTAAATGCCTTATTTATCGGCAAGCTACTGTGCCACCCGGTATGAGTGGTTGGCACTGGCAGTGGGCACACTACAGTCAGTGGAAGAGGGCCTGACACACACTGGCAGCAGGCAAGCAACTGAATTTAGACTACTGTCTAAAAATTAAATGCCTTATTTATCGGCAAGCTACTGTGCCACCCGGTATCAGTGGTTGGCACTGGCAGTGGGCACACTACAGTCAGTGGAAGCGGGCCTGACACACACTGGCAGCAGGCAAGCAACTGAATTTAGACTACTGTCTAAAAATTAAATGCCTTATTTATCGGCAAGCTACTGTGCCACCCGGTATCAGTGGTTGGCACTGGCAGTGGGCACACTACAGTCAGTTGAAGTCGGCCTGACACACACTAGCAGCAGGCAAGCAGCTGAAATTACACTAAAGTGTAAAAATTAAATGCCTTTTTTATGCAAAGTCCTGTGCCAGCCGGTATGAGTGGTGGGCACTGGCAGTGGGCACACTACAGTCAGTGGAAGTCAGCCTGACACACACTGGCAGCAGGCAAGCAACTGAAATTACACTAAAGTGTAAAAATTAAATGCCTTATTTATCGGCAAGCTACTGTGCCACCCGGTATGAGTGGTTGGCACTGGCAGTGGGCACACTACAGTCAGTGGAAGAGGGCCTGACACACACTGGCAGCAGGCAAGCAACTGAATTTAGACTACTGTCTAAAAATTAAATGCCTTATTTATCGGCAAGCTACTGTGCCACCCGGTATCAGTGGTTGGCACTGGCAGTGGGCACACTACAGTCAGTGGAAGCGGGCCTGACACACACTGGCAGCAGGCAAGCAACTGAATTTAGACTACTGTCTAAAAATTAAATGCCTTATTTATCGGCAAGCTACTGTGCCACCCGGTATCAGTGGTTGGCACTGGCAGTGGGCACACTACAGTCAGTTGAAGTCGGCCTGACACACACTAGCAGCAGGCAAGCAGCTGAAATTACACTAAAGTGTAAAAATTAAATGCCTTTTTTATGCAAAGTCCTGTGCCAGCCGGTATGAGTGGTGGGCACTGGCAGTGGGCACACTACAGTCAGTGGAAGTCAGCCTGACACACACTGGCAGGCAACTAACCTTAGATTAAAGTGTAAAAATTAAGTGCCTATTTTTTAAGCAAAGTCCTGTGCCACTCGGTATGACAGGGGTGGGCACTGGCAGTGGGCACACTACAGTCAGTTGAAGTCGGCCTGACACACACTAGCAGCAGGCAAGCAGCTGAAATTACATTAAAGTGTAAAAATTAAATGCCTTTTTTAAGCAAAGTCCTGTGCCACTCGGGATGACAGGGGTGGGCACTGGCAGTGGGCACACTACAGTCAGTTGAAGTCGGCCTGACACACACTGGCAGGCAACTAACCTTAGATTAAAGTGTAAAAATGAAGTGCCTTTTTTTTAAGCAAAGTCCTGTGCCACACGGGATGACAGGGGTGGGCACTGGCAGTGGGCACACTACAGTCAGTTGAAGTCGGCCTGACACACACTAGCAGCAGGCAAGCAGCTGAAATTACACTAAAGTGTAAAAATTAAATGCCTTTTTTATGCAAAGTCCTGTGCCAGCCGGTATGAGTGGTGGGCACTGGCAGTGGGCACACTACAGTCAGTGGAAGTCAGCCTGACACACACTGGCAGGCAACTAACCTTAGATTAAAGTGTAAAAATTAAGTGCCTTTTTTTAAGCAAAGTCCTGTGCCACACGGAATGACAGGGGTGAGCACTGGCAGTGGGCACACTACAGTCTGTGGGCCTGCAGCTCCTCACACACAGGCAGGCCAGGCAACTGCAATATGTATATAAAGGAAAAAAAAAAGCAGACTAATGTTGCAGCCCTAAAAAGGGCTTTTTGGGGTGCTGTCAGGACGCTGTCCTTACAGCAGAGATCAGATGAGTCTTTCAGGACTGGAGTGGACACTGAATTCACTAGCCTAGCTATCGATTTCCCAATTAAATCAGCAGCAGTTACAGTCTCCCTCCTCTCACTAAGACTGCAGCTTCAGAATGAATCTAAAATGGATGCTGTGCAGGAGGTGGGAGGGTCTGGGAGGGAGGGTATGCTGCTGATTGGCTGGAATGTGTCTGCTGACTGTGAGGTACAGGGTCAAAGTTTGCTCAATGATGATGTATAGGGGGCGGACCGAACATCGCATGTGTTCGCCCGGCAGAGGCGAACGCGAACAAGCTATGTTCGCCGGGAACTGTTCGCCGTCGGATAGTTTGGGCCATCTCTACTGAGAAGGTGGGTCCTGGGTGTCCGGAGTCCACCCGTAGAGGGGGGGGGTACTGTCACTACCAGAGCTTTGGGACGTTCTCACAGCTCTGTTTCTCCACCCTGTGATGATGTCACTACTAGAGCTGGGAGGAGTTCTCACTACTCTGTTTACTTTTGGTTTCTTTCACCACAGCTGTCCTTCATGTGTTTGATTTCCCTCTCTTTATATCACCCCTCCTCCTATGATAGGATGTGGATTATAGTTCTCACTTCAGTTGTAGCTCTTGCTTTAGTTTCTTCACTTGTAGCTATCAGTTCACTGGACCTGTGTTCTGCTGCAGCTAGCACTCCGGATATTGCCAGCCTGTCCTTGGATCCGTCTTCTCTGCGGCTGCAACATCTTCAGCTAAGTGTGCAGACATTGTTGTGTTCCTGTTTATTTTCTGACTGGATCTGAGGTGGCCACGGTTCCCTCCATATACTGAGTAGGGCACTGGTGGCCGTGCCCCTTCCACTATTGTAGGGTTTACAGGGGTCATTAGTCTTAGGCACGTGGGCATGCCTCGTTCCGCCATTTGGATCCGGGCATGTGCTTTAGCAGAATAGGGAGAGCGTTGAGGGTCGGACAGGGGTCACCCTTTATCCTCCCTAGTTCTGGGTCCAGTCAGTAGCTCTGTACTGTGTATTACTATTGTTGCTCACATACACTCGTGACAGTCAGACTGTGAAGGGACATGCCCTCAACTGATAACACCCATCTGGACTTTCATGTCAAACTGCTAGAAATTCTTTCAAAAGATGTAGCTGTAATAATGAAGGAGCGGCACAACAGAGATTCAAAAGAATAGATGCTCCAGAAATGCTATTACATGAGGAATGCATGTAGTTACTAAAACAGACATGTTAGGAGAGGTGACAGGGGCTCTTTAAAAAAAGTTGTCTGAAAATATAGTTACAGGCGAACCAGTATTGTTCAGTGAAAAAAAATACAGCAAGATTGTCGATACCAGAGCTTAAAGAGGTTGGCCCATCTGGGACACGGATGAAATATTGTGAGGATATGCTATCAATGTCCGATAGGTGTGGGTCCGACCTCTCCAAAACGGGATCCCCAAAGTGAATAGAAAGCAGCTGCGTATGCGCAGTCACCCTCCATTCAGCACTATGGGAGTTCCAAAAATAGCCAATCATTGGCGCAGCTATTTCTGGCAGCCCCATAGCAGTGAATGGAGAGGTGGCCACGCTTTCGCAGTGCACTCCCCATCCACTGTAATGGGACTTCCAAGCACTTCAGGGAGCCCCATTCTGGAGATAGGGACCCTCACCTATCTGATATTGATAGCATATCCAAGTGATATGCCATCAATGTCCCAGATGAGCCAACCCCTTTAATATCTCGGGTGTTTACAAAAGGAAAAATCATTACTTCTCCGTATTGCCCCCTATACAGTGTTCCATGCGTAGTCCAAACTACACCACAGTGTCAAAGCAGCCAGCACTCATTTGCATTGGGGAGTTAAAGGGAACCTGTCACTGCTGTTGTCCCTGCTATACCATGGTACCAAGTCCTGTATGCTGCCCAAATTAGATACAGAAATTATTTTTCTTAAAGTTGTTCTTATTTTTAGTGTGCATGCACCACATAGAAATGAGCTATCTGCATCATTAGTTTATTTTTTGCTGAACCCAAATCTCACCTTCTTGATTAATAGGCTGCTTTTCTCAGGTTCTTGTCTGAGCCTGTCAAATCCCTCACCTGCACATAAAGTACTATGCAACAGCCGTTTGGCATCACCAAGCAGTTGCCCATGCGCAGGATTTCAGCAACCACATCCAGTAGGCGGCAGGGTCATTCAAGTCCAGGGAGGTGGAGTAGAAGCAAGAGCTCATCAATACACCAAACTCTTCCAAAAGGAGGAACTCCAAGCAGACCTCTTAGATTCCATTTACAGATAATGTGGGAAATTGTTTCAATAAATATTATAAGGTATCAGGCATCAAGTTGAAAAAAAAAAGCACATTAACGTCAAAGAGCTACTCTTCATACACTTTACATGGCACATAGTCTACATTAAAGGGGTTATACAACCCCTATAATGCCCCCCAAAATGCCGGGGCACCACATGCAGGTTATACTCACCCCACTCCCCGACACCCGCGTTGCTCCTGATGCCCATATGGGCGCCGTTGCATCTCCCCATGGCGCAGATCAAAACTTCCGGCGATGGGGAGGGGGGCAGCCCATAGCAGGCTGCGACGGGAACAAGCCACCCTAGCATTGCGGGTGACACTAGGGAGGTTCTTTCCAGTCGCAGCCTGCTATTGGCTGAAACACCAACCCCCCGCTGTTCGCGGGGTGTTTTGTTCCTCGCCACGGGGAGATGCAGCGGCGGCCATGTGGGCATCAGGAGCGATGCAGGTGCTGGCGAGAGGGTGACTATAACGTGTATGTGGTACCCCTGCATTTTGGGGGGCATTTTAGGGGATGGATAACCCCTTTAAGGTTAAAAATGAATGTGACAAGTTTCCTTTTAAGGAAATGTATCATCAGAAAATGACTTATTGTCTAAATCAAGTTTTTATGTTAAATGGCTTCTGTCACCCCACGAAACAGTTTTTTTTTTTTTTTTTTGGTTACTTATAATGCCTATAATGCGATTTATGCATACATACTGTAATTAATAATTTTCGTTCAGCAGATTCCGTTAAAAACGTACTTTTAAAATATGCAAATTACCTTGCTACCAGCAAGTAGGGCGGCTACTTGCTGGTAGCAGCCGCATCCTCCTATCCTAAAGACTCCCCCTCCGCATGCTGATTGACAGGGCCAGCGGACGGGATCTTTCTCTGCTGGCCCTGTTTGCATTCAAAATCTGGCGCCTGCGCCGTACCTGTCTTCAGTCGGCGCAGGCGCACTGAGAGGAGGACGCTCGGTCGCTCCATCCTCAATGCGCCTGCGCCGGGTGTAGATGTGACGTCATCGGCGCAGGTGCATTGAGGATGGAGCGACCGAGCGAGCGTCCGCCTCTCAGTGCACCTGCGCCGACTGAAGACAGGTACTGGCTGGCCCTGTCAATCAGGATGCGGAGGGGGCATCTTTAGGATAGGAGGATGCGGCTGCTACCAGCAAGTAGCCGCCCTACTTGCTGGTAGCAAGGTAATTTGCATATTTTAAAAGTAAGTATTTAACAGAATCTGCTGAACGAAAATGATTAATTACAGTATGTATGCATAAATCGCATTATAGGCATTATAAGTAACCAAAAAAAAATAAACTGTTTAGTGGGGTGACAGAAGCCCTTTAAACATATTTTTTAGAACTGTTGGTGATTTTTTAAATTTTCCATGTCAATATCAAAATTTGAAAAATATACAAAAATTCTGTAGTTGTCAAGACTTTCTATTCTTTGAGAGTAGTCACATGGTCCATAGAAAGAATGGACAGGAATGGACCTCACTGACGTCTATGGGAGAGTTTTCTAGTCATGCTCTGTGACCTATGCAGAGGTCAGGAGGGAGTAGATAAGCTGTGATATCACCTATTGTAAATGGTAGATCTATAAAGAAGTGATATCTGTCCATTGTAATCCTGCCTGCGATGATGCAATATTGACTAAAAAGTTACAGTACCTGTACAGAACAAGAAGTCTTAACATTTTATTAGGCGCATCAGCCAGTGCAAAAACTGCATGATTAGAATTAGAAAAAAAATAATAATATGTTTAACATAAAAATGTGATCTAAATAATAGGCCATTTTCTGATAAGATGTTCCCTTTAACCACTTAAGGACCACAGGTTTATACCCCCCTAAAGACCAGGCCCTTTTTTACAATTCGGCACTCCACAACTTTAGCGGTTTATTGCTCGGTCATGCAACTTACCACCCAAATGAATTTTACCTCCTTTTCTTCTCACTAATAGAGCTTTCATTTGGTGGTATTTTATTGCTGCTGACATTTTTACTTTTTTTGTTATTAATCGAAATTTAACGATTTTTTTGCAAAAAATGACATTTTTCACTTTCAGTTGCAAAATTTTGCAAAAAAAACGACATCCATATATAAATTTTTCTCTAAATTTATTGTTCTACATGTCTTTGATAAAAAAAAATGTTTGGGTAAAAAAAAAATGGTTTGGGTAAAAGTTATAGCGTTTACAAACTATGGTACAAAAATGTGAATTTCCGCTTTTTGAAGCAGCTCTGACTTTCTGAGCACCTGTCATGTTTCCTGAGGTTCTACAATGGCCAGACAGTACAAACACCCCACAAATGACCCCATTTCGGAAAGTAGACACCCTAAGGTATTCGCTGATGGGCATAGTGAGTTCATCGAACTTTTTTTTTTTTTGTCACAAGTTAGCGGAAAATGATGTGTTTTTTTGTTTTTGTTTTTTTTCTTACAAAGTCTCATATTTCACTAACTTGTGACAAAAAATAAAAACTTCCATGAACTCACTATGCCCATCAGCGAATACCTTGGGGTGTCTTCTTTCCAAAATGGGGTCACTTGTGGGGTAGTTATACTGCCCTGGCATTCTAGGGGCCCAAATGTGTGGTAAGGAGTTTGAAATCCAATTCTGTAAAAAATGACCAGTGAAATCCGAAAGGTGCTCTTTGGAATGTGGGCCCCTTTGCCCACATATGCTGCAAAAAGGTGTCACACATCTGGTATCTCCGTATTCAGGAGAAGTTGGGGAATGTGTTTTGGGGTGTCATTTTACATATACCCATGCTGGGTGAGATAAATATCTTGGTCAAATGCCAACTTTGTATAAAAAAAATGGGAAAAGTTGTCTTTTGCGAAGATATTTCTCTCACCCAGCATGGGTATATGTAAAATGACACCCCAAAACACATTCCCCAACTTCTCCTGAATACGGAGATAACAGATGTGTGACACCTTTTTGCAGCCTAGGTGGGCAAAGGGGCCCATATTCCAAAGAGCACCTTTCGGATTTCACTGGTCATTTTTTACAGAATTTGATTTCAAACTCCTTACCACACATTTGGGCCCCTAGAATGCCAGGGCAGTATAACTACCCCACAAGTGACCCCATTTTGGAAAGAAGACACCCCAAGGTATTCCGTGAGGGGCATGGCGAGTTCCTAGAATTTTTTATTTTTTGTCACAAGTTAGTGGAAAATGATGTTTTTTTTATTTTTTTTGTTTTTTTTGTTTTTTTTTCTTACAAAGTCTCATATTCCACTAACTTGTGACAAAAAATAAAAACTTCCATGAACTCACTCTGCCCATCAGCGAATACCTTGGGGTGTCTTCTTTCCAAAATGGGGTCACTTGTGGGGTAGTTATACTGCCCTGGCATTCTAGGGGCCCAAATGTGTGGTAAGGAGTTTGAAATCAAATTCTGTAAAAAATGACCAGTGAAATCCGAAAGGTGCTCTTTGGAATATGGGCCCCTTTGCCCACCTAGGCTGCAAAAAAGTGCCACACATGTGGTATCGCCGTACTCAGGAGAAGTTGGGGAATGTGTTTTGGGGTGTCATTTTACATATACCCATGCTGGGTGAGATAAATATCTTGGTCAAATGCCAACTTTGTATAAAAAAAATGGGAAAAGTTGTCTTTTGACAAGATATTTATCTCACCCAGCATGGGTATATGTAAAATGACACCCCAAAACACATTCCCCAACTTCTCCTGAGTATGGAGATACCAGATGTGTGACACTTTTTTGCAGCCTAGGTGGGCAAAGGGGCCCATATTCCAAAGAGCACCTTTCGGATTTCACTGGTCATTTTTTACACATTTTGATTTCAAACTTCTTACCACACATTTGGGCCCCTAGAATGCCAGGGCAGTATAACTACCCCACAAGTGACCCCATTTTGGAAAGAAGACACCCCCAGGTATTTCGTGATGGGCATAGTGAGTTCATGGAAGTTTTTATTTTTTGTCACAAGTTAGTGGAATATGAGACTTTGTAAGAAAAAAATAAAATCATCATTTTCCGCTAACTTGTGACAAAAAATATAAAATTCTAGGAACTCGCCATGCCCCTCACGGAATACCTTGGGGTGTCTTCTTTCCAAAATGGGGTCATTTGTGGGGTAGTTATACTGCCCTGGCATTTTCCAGGGGCCCTAATGTGTGGTAAGTAGGTAAATGACCTGTGAAATCCTAAAGGTGCTCTTTGGAATGTGGGCCCCTTTTCCCACCTAGGCTGCAAAAAAGTGTCACACATCTGGTATCGCCGTATTCAGGAGAAGTTGGGGAATGTGTTTTGGGGTGTCTTTTTACATATACTCATGCTGGGTGAGAGAAATATCTCAGCAAAAGACAACTTTTCCCATTTTTTTATACAAAGTTGGCATTTGACCAAGATATTTATCTCACCCAGCATGGGTATATGTAAAATGACACCCCAAAACACATTGCCCAACTTCTCCTGAGTACGGCGATACCAGTTGTGTGACACTTTTTTGCAGCCTAGATGCGCAAAGGGGCCCACATTCCTTTTATGAGGGCATTTTTAGACATTTGGATCCCAGACTTCTTCTCACGCTTTAGGGCCCCTAGAATGCCAGGGCAGTATAAATACCCCACATGTGACCCCATTTTGGAAAGAAGACACCACAAAGTATTCAATGAGGGGCATGGCGAGTTCATAGAATTTTTTTTTTTTTGGCACAAGTTAGCGGAAATTGATTTTATTTATTTTTTTCTCACAAAGTCTCCCTTTCCGCTAACTTGGGACAAAAATTTAAATCGTTCATGGACTCAATATGCCCCTCACGGAATACCTTGGGGTGTCTTCTTTCCGAAATGGGGTCACATGTGGGGTATTTATACTGCCCTGGCATTCTAGGGGCCCTAAAGCGTGAGAAGAAGTCTGGAATATAAATCTCTAAAAAATTTTACGCATTTGGATTCCGTGAGGGGTATGGTGAGTTCATGTGAGATTTTATTTTTTGACACAAGTTAGTGGAATATGAGACTTTGTAAGAAAAAAAAAATAATTTCCGCTAACTTGGGCCAAAAAAATGTCTGAATGGAGCCTTACAGGGGGGTGATCAATGACAGGGGGGTGATCAATGACAGGGGGGTGATCAGGGAGTCTATATGGGGTGATCACCCCCCTGTCATTGATCACCCCCCTATAAGGCTCCATTCAGATGTCCGTATGTGTTTTGCGGATCCGATCCATGTATCCGTGGATCCGTAAAAATCATACGGACATCTGAATGCAGCCTGACAGGGGGGGTGATCAATGACAGGGGGGATGATCAATGACAGGGGGGGTGATCAATGACAGGGGGGGTGATCAATGACAGGGGGGTGATCAGGGAGTCTATATGGGGTGATCACCCCCCCTGGAAGGCTCCAGGGAGACGCCTGTATGTGTTTTGCGGATCCGATCCATCTATCAGTGGATCCGTAAAAATCATGCGGACATCTGAATGGAGCTTTACAGGGGGGTAATCAATGACAGGGGGGTGATCAGGGAGTCTATATGGGGTGATAACCACAGTCATTGATCATGCCCCTGTAAGGCTTCATTCAGACGTCCGGATGCGTTTTGCGGATCCGATCCATCTATCAGTGGATCCGTAAAAATCATGCGGACATCTGAATGGAGCTTTACAGGGGGGTAATCAATGACAGGGGGGTGATCAGGGAGTCTATATGTGGTGATCACCACAGTCATTGATCACGCCCCTGTAAGGCTCCATTCAGACGTCCATATGCGTTTTGCGGATCCGATCCATCTATCAGTGGATCCGTAAAAATCATGCGGACGTCTGAATGGAGCTTTACAGGGGGGTGATCAATGACAGGGGGGTAATCAATGACAGGGGGGTGATCAGGGAGTCTATATGGGGTGATCACCACAGTCATTGATCACGCCCCTGTAAGGCTCCATTCAGACGTCCATATGCGTTTTGCGGATCCGATCCATCTATCAGTGGATCCGTAAAAATCATGCCGACGTCTGAATGGAGCTTTACAGGGGGGTGATCAATGACAGGGGGGTAATCAATGACAGGGGGGTGATCAGGGAGTCTATATGGGGTGATCACCACAGTCATTGATCACGCCCCTGTAAGGCTTCATTCAGACGTCCGTATGCGTTTTGCGGATCCGATCCATCTATCAGTGGATCCGTAAAAATCATGCGGACGTCTGAATGGAGCTTTACAGGGGGGTAATCAATGACAGGGGGGTGATCAGGGAGTCTATATGGGGTGATCACCACAGTCATTGATCACGCCCCTGTAAGGCTCCATTCAGACGTCCGTATGCGTTTTGCGGATCCGATCCATCTATCAGTGGATCCGTAAAAATCATGCGGACGTCTGAATAGAGCTTTACAGGGGGGTAATCAATGACAGGGGGGTGATCAAGGAGTCTATATGGGGTGATCAGGGGTAATCAAGGGTGAATAAGGGGTTAATAAGTGACAGGGGGGGGTGTAGTGTAGTGGTGCTTGGTGCAACATATTACTGAGCTACCTGTGTCCTCTGGTGGTCGATCCAAACAAAGGGGACCACCAGAGGACCAGGTAGCAGTTATATTAGACGCTGTTATCAAAACAGCGTCTGATATACCTTTCAGGGGTTAAAAAATCACATCTCCAGCCTGCCAGCGAACGATCGCCGCTGGCAGGCTGGAGTTCCACTCTCTTACCTTCCGTTCCTGTGAGCGTGCGCGCCTGTGTGCGCGCGTTCACAGGAAATCTCGGCTCACGCGAGATGACGCCAATCGGCGTTAGCGTAGCCTGGGGGAGCCGCCGCGATGACGCCTTTCGGCGTTACAGTTGCGGCAAGTGGTTAAAGAAGTTGTCTATAAGCACAAAAAACAAGACTATTGGTCCTATAATATAAAAGTAAAGCACTTACTAACTCATTTCTATTACCAAAGATGCACAGACGGAGGAGTGGTCACGTGATTCTGAAAATTTAGCAGTATTTCATACTACCTATATGCTCGACATTTGGGCAGGATGAGCACCAATCGACAATACACACCATCGACTGATGCCTATTGCACAGGCTGATGCAGGGTGAATGGGGATGAATGATCGCTGCCACTGTCGTTACTCCCTCATTCCATTCTATGATTACACAGGGAGATGTGCTACTGATAATCGAGCATTTTTCATTCTGATGAAAGATGGCAATCAGCTGACAAACAAGCATTTGCTAGTTTATCGGCTGGTTGGCGGTAATTATGGTCCAATTATCGGGCAGGTGTGGTCCTATAAATGTTTGTTCCCGTTAATTGGCCAGAAAATTATCCAGTCAAATAGGGGCTTTAGTTTCCTTGCTTATCTTTGAACTTGACGTATCGTTGACCAGCTTCCCTGATGACTCCATGGTACTGCATACCTGGCTCTGCCTGGCCTTCATTACCTGTCCCCTTGATAGTTTGACTAGCCTACTTCTGCCCAGAAGGGAAGGGGGGGAATGGAATGGTAAGTTCCAGCCTATCTAAAGATACTCATCCAGGTACACTGCCACCTGCTGGTGAATCAGGCACATTACATGAACATAACAGTTTCATAGCAATATTATGACTGCACAGTGTAGGAGGACCTGGAATAAATACACAGATGACATTATTGTTAGCCATTAGAGACAGTAGCTGGGTGTAGGAATTGTAGTGCCTCTCTGGGCCACTACATATGCAATGAAGGTCCAGACGGGTGTTACCAGTTGTGGACATGTCCCTGCACAGTCTGACACTGGCATGCACTGATTGTATAGTGTCAGATTGTGCAGGGTAACCCACCCCCCAACTGCAAACCTCTTGTAACTCATTCATAACTTCTAGCAGGAAAAATAAAAGGAACATAGAGTCAAAAGAAAAGATGCTCCAGAATAATTACATGGGGAGAATGCAAGTTGTTACTAAAACTGAAATGTCAGGAGATGTTACAGGTTCTGGCAGTCCTGGGTCCAGCTGAGTTCCTCACCCAAACTGTAGTCATTTGAAAGTGGACTCCTACAGAGGAATTGTGCCGCCCAGTTGGGTCTTTTCTTGGATATCATTGTAATATTCTCCACTTTCAAATCTGCAATATTGTGAAGAAAGCTTTTCGATCATTATGTTACTTAAAATGACGGCTTTATCGCCTTAATACATAAAGGCGATTAGATTTAATGATTTGATTTTACAGCTAGCGTTAACATTTTCATTGCTGAAAATTCCTCCGTCACCATGCATTTACCAGTTTTAATGACGAACATTACTTTTAACTGCTTGTAATTTTCATTTCCTTATAAGCGTTCCATTTATCTGCCTTTTCAAAGAGATGTTTTTAGCTCACAGATAAGCCTAAAACTCCTAGTAACAATTTACTCCTCAGCCTACGAATGACAGCTTTCTCTGCATCTGACATCTATTAAACAAAGCCGATGGTTAAGCCACAGATGAGATGCAGATTACTGTAATCAAAGACGGAAGAGGAGAAAAGGAGGGGGGGGATCGCAAACGATAGTAATTGTGTCGCAGTGATTAAATCAATGACTAATTTATTAAGCTTTAGATTGTACCGCGCTGTAGATAAACATTCGGATGGACTATTGGAATGCATTACAATCGATGAAAGCAAAATGACCTTGAAAAACTTCTCATATTAGGAAAACGTATGCCTGTCTAATGAGATATATGGCCTTATTAAGAACTAATGTAACAGAGTGTCTGAAGAGAATGATAAATGCATAAGACAGATAGACGGAAGTTTACACAGCGTACCCATGTTCTCCTGATTGTGGGCTATGGGGTCAAACAAAAATTATTCAAGATATTTGTATTAGTTATATATAGCAAAAAATTGAATAATAGGATTACCTTAAAACGTACTTTTATTAATAAAGTTTGAAATAATAGGCCCAAAAAGTTTTTTTGTTCAACATAAACCTCACAAGGAGGTAGCACTCAACTGCCAACCAAGGTGAACTGGTAGGGAGTTGTACAAGCAGCCAGGAGGTGTGTTCACTGGCTCACTCAGAGGGTGAGTTAGGAATAAAAGGGATAGAATATGAGAGGGAGACAGATGCTGGGTCTCTTCCCCTCAAGATGTCCCTGCATCCTAACTAATACAGTAGTACCCCTCTCAGACTGTCCCTAGGTGGCCCTCAGGACTGTACAGTGACTGCCCAGCTTCGTCGGAAATAAAAAAAGACCAGTCACATACTAGGGCAGACAGACCAATATATAGCAACAATTTCCCTACGCGTTTCACTGGCTGTATGCCAGATCATCAGGGGACCAACAACACCCGGATTTCAAACAAAAGAAAACAAACAATGTGTGCTTGTTTAAGCCTCCATTAACGGCTATAGCAAGTGAGAGACGATCCTGTAAGTGGAACAGAATTTACTTAACTTGCCAAGTAGTTTGTATCCTGGGTCCGCTCCTCTCCTGCATGTGGCAGTGGGGAACGAATGCTCGCGCTGGCGTCCTTTTTAAGCCTCGCGCGTATACTTGGCTCCACCCCCCAAGATCACATGATCAAACTTATGACGCATGTGATCACGTCACCATCCAGGATCACGTGATCAGGAGCCGGCACTGCTAGTGCCGCCCCTATGTTGCAGCCAAATCTCCTCTGTAGACGATTGGTCCAACAGTAGCTGGGGCGTATCCCACGGTGCACTTGTAGCGAGATGGAGGTGGGCTGATTCCACTCCCCACAAGTCACTAATTGTTTCGGCTAAAGTAGCCAAATGAGGTGCGTCGCTCCGTACAGTCACAGGAGGCGCTACCTAGGGTATTTCAATAGCAAGTTTTAATCGGTTAGGGACCGGATAGGTACGTATCATGGTTTTAGAAGTTGTATATGCCCGTGGATATGTTTCATCTCCACAGATACAGATTTTACATGTCAGGACAATCTAAGGTCAGATTTAGTCCCACAGTGGATTTCAATATTAAAGGGAACAAATCCTATGTAGACCCAAAAAGGAGGTAGAGATAAGGGGGATATATTTTATTTGTTGTTTGGTGTTTGAGGAGCAATGTCCTGACCGCATAAAATGCTGACAAAAAAAATGTATGTATATGTGTGTGATAGAGATATATATATATATATATATACACACATATACACAGTACAGACCAAAAGTTTGGACACACCTTCTCATTCAAAGAGTTTTCTTTATTTTCATGACTATGAAAATTGTAGATTCACACTGAAGGCATCAAAACTATGAATTAACACATGTAGAATTATATACATAACAAACAAGTGTGAAACAACAGAAAATATGTCATATTCTAGGTTCTTCAAAGTAGCCACCTTTTGCTTTGATTACTGCTTTGCACACTCTTGGCATTCTCTTGATGAGCTTCAAGAGGTAGTCCCCTGAAATGGTTTTCACTTCACAGGTGTGCCCTGTCAGGTTTAATAAGTGGGATTTCTTGCCTTATAAATGGGGTTGGGACCATCAGTTGCGTTGAGGAGAAGTCAGGTGGATACACAGCTGATAGTCCTACTGAATAGACTGTTAGAATTTGTATTATGGCAAGAAAAAAGCAGCTAAGTAAAGAAATACAAGTGGCCATCATTACTTTAAGAAATGAAGGTCAGTCAGTCAGCCGAAAAATTGGGAAAACTTTGAAAGTAAGGGCAATTTGACCATGAAGGAGAGTGATGGGGTGCTGCGCCAGATGACCTGGCCTCCACAGTCACCGGACCTGAACCCAATCGAGATGGTTTGGGGTGAGCTGGACCGCAGAGTGAAGGCAAAAGGGCCAACAAGTGCTAAGCATCTCTGGGAACTCCTTCAAGACTGTTGGAAGACCATTTCAGGGGACTACCTCTTGAAGCTCATCAAGAGAATGCCAAGAGTGTGCAAAGCAGTAATCAAAGCAAAAGGTGGCTACTTTGAAGAACCTAGAATATGACATTTTCAGTTGTTTCACACTTGTTTGTTATATATATAATTCCACATGTGTTAATTCATAGTTTTGATGCCTTCAGTGTGAATCTACAATTTTCATAGTCATGAAAATAAAGAAAAGTCTTTGAATGAGAAGGTGTGTCCAAACTTTTGGTCTGTACTGATATATATATATATATATATATATATATATATATATATATATGTATGTGTAAATACCAGGCTTAGGATTGGTCAAAATTGAGACATTCTTCCTCAGTAACCAGAGTGAGGGAGGGGTATGTTTAGAATGCAAGTATTAGTGTGGCTCTCATCACTCATGTGTACAGAGCCCCATGGAACTGGTAGGGCGGATCCCCCCCGGATTCAATAAGTGGATCTTGTCTCCTCAATAAAGCAGTTGAAAGAAAGCTGCTCATTGAGGCCAGTGGGGTTAGAGGTTTTGAGCTCAAAAAACCACTAGGTCTCCCTCTGCAATATCCGCCTGTCCCAGTTGCCCCCTCTCTTAAGGGGAGGAATTATCTCAATGCCCATAAAGGTCATACCCTTACAATTACCATTGTGGCTGGTTTCTATATGTTTGGCTAATGGGGTGTCTCTTTTATGCCTGATGTCTCCAAGATGCTCCCCCACCCTCCTTCGAAATTCCCGTCTGGTTTTGCCCACATATTCCATGCCACAGTGACACGTGGCCTTGTAAATTACTCCTTTGGATCTACAATTTAGGAATCCCTTGATGGAATAACTCTTGCCGGTTACATTGCTATAAAATTCACAGCCTTTTTTGATAAAGGACCAGGCAACGCAACCACTGCAGCGAAAGCAACCTTCAGGTGGTTTAAGCCACCTACCTGACTGCTTGTTCGTCTCGCTGAAGTGGCTGCGTACCAAGCGGTCTAGTATGCTGCAACCCCTACGGTACGTGATGTTTGCGGTCGGTGTAACAATATCTTTGATGTCTGGGTCCAACAGAAGGATGTTCCAGTGTTTAGATAGGACATCGTGCACTTCTCTTGCAGCCCCATCAAAAGTGCCTATTAGGCGGATCTGTCTTTCCTTTTTCTCTATTTTGTTGGGATGTAGGAGCTCTGTTCGACTCCTGGAACGGGCTTTTTGGTATGCTACTTTGAGAGCCGATTCAGGGTACCCTTTTTCCCTGAACCTCTCACGTAGATCATCAGCCTGTTGTTTAAATTCTCTCAAGGAGGAGCAGTTCTTCCTCATTCGCAGGTACTGTCCAGTGGGGATACCCCTATTAGTTATATATGGTTATAGTCTTGTATATACACAAGTGAAAAACTGTACTGAACAGGTAATCTAGAATAAAATTCAATCATAAAATAGACCATACATTATCTCTTGGGTATCTCAATACACATGCATGCTCTCTTATGAATGGGAGAGGGGAGAAAGCCACTGCCAGAAACATCTGGTGGATGGCTCATCTTCCTGAGTACAAAAGGACAGAGCATTTTGAAATACAACTGCCCAGTCTCTCTCTACTCTGACATCTGGGAGATAGTTGGGAGGTCCCCATACACATTACACATTAGATGGGTGACTGATCCTGCCAACATATGCATCTAATTTATAGCCAGCTTAAAGGGAACCTGTCACATTAAACATGGTTTCTGAGCTACAGGCAGCATGTTCTAGAGCAGGAGGAGCTGAGCAGATTGATATATAGTTTTGTGGGAAAATATTCAGTATAACTTGTATTTTATACATTTACATTCCTGCTCATTCTGGACTGTGAAGCCCAGGAGGCGGACCTATCAGTGATTGACAGCTATCTCTGTATACACAGTCATAGAGGGAGGGCTGTCAATCACTGATAGGACTGCCTCCTTGATGTCAAAGCCCAGAATGAGCAGGGATTTAAATGGATAAAGTATAAGTTTTACAGAATCTTTTCCCATAAAACGATATCAATCTGCTCAGCTCCTTTTGCGCTATAACATAGTGTCTGTAGCTTACATTGCATTTTCATGGCGACAGGTTCCCTTTAAGACTGATCAACAGGACAGTGGGAAGCACAAAATTATATGAATGGTAAATCTAGTAGCCGGAGGGTAGCTATACATAGGTTACCCTAAAGATCTGCAGACTAATTAGAAGAAAAAAAAAGAAGACAAAAGAACAATATTGGCACATTTAACACTAGAAATGAACCTGCTGGTGTCACAGTGGGAAGAGGGGGAAACTCCCCACCATACAATATTAGGTATGTGGAGAAGCAGCTAGGCCAGGATAAGGGAGCAGGTCACCTCCTAAAACGTCCCTAATCCTCACCCTAACTCCTCACTGTATGAGCGGACCTGGATGGTAGGACTTATACCCAGGATACCTAAGACCCTGAGTCGCCCTGATAATCCCTCACATAGGAGCAGTGGCGGGGATAACAACTGAACCAAGAACCCAGGAAGGCATGGTAACTTACCTGCCGCAGCAGCTGGACTGCACAATAGAAGACCACACCAAGGTGAACTGGAACCCATGCAACCGTACTGCAATCCGAACACCATACTGGACTCAGTACGTACTGACACACATAGGAACCAGCACTCCAGCAACAGCTCACAAACTTGACTTTTGGTTCCCCTGCACTCAGGAGAGGAAAACCCCCTGTGGGGGAAACCTCTAGGGAAACATGGCTGGAGGGTTGCCCTTCCCTTGGGCTTAGAAGGTTAATGCCAAAATGGAACAAGATATTTTATCAGAAGGTGAACATTTTCAATGAGACATGATAGAAATTCATTAAAGATATGACAGAAAGGACATCAAATAGTCATACATGTTAACCTCCTCCCGTCACACTAACGCCGATAGGCGTCAGTGCGGCGGCTCTCTCAGGTCTCGATGACGCCAATAGGCGTCATCTCGTGAGACCCGAGATTTCCTGTGAACGCGCGTTCACAGGATTGCGCAGTTCAGAAGTTCATCTACAGCCTGCCGGCAGCGATTGTTGTCTGGCAGGCTGTAGATTTTTTAAAAGATCCAATGAAATGGGTATGTCAGACGCTATTTTGTAAATAGCGTCTGATATACCTGCTACCTGGTCCTCTGGTGGTCCCTTTTGCTTGGATCGACCACCAGAGGACACAGGCAGCTCTGTAAGTAGCACCAATCACCATACATACACTACACCCCCCCTGTCACTTATTAACCCGTTATTAACCCCTGATCACCCCCATATAGACTCCCTGATCACCCCCCTGTCACCCCCCTGTCATTGATCACCCCCCTGTAAGGGTCCCTCATCACCGCCAGGTAGATAGCTACTTGTTATGTAGTTAGCGCCCAGCCCACCGCACCGCAGTCACTGATTAGTCGCTGAATAGCGTCATCGCTGTCGCTAATCAGCACTAGTACTATATAGTATCTGTAAGTGATCAAGACTGATCGCAATCAGATCTATATAAGTACATTAGGGTCACCTTAGGCTCTTCAAAAAACGCAGTGTTCGCCCGATCAGGCCTGATCTTGTGTGCACACTTGCGTTCAGTCCGCCCCACCGTAGTGACAGAATTAATTTTTTTCTGATCACTGCAATAACACCGTAAAATCGCTGCGCTGCTATAAAGATCACTTTTGAGCTTTTTGGATCTTTATTAGCGATCGCAGCTTTACTTCTCAAGCACTCCTTTTTACTAGGCAGGTTTGCTCTTTTTCCTGGGTAGTCTCAGAGGAATACCCCCTAAATTTAGTTAGTCCAAAAAGTCAAACAAGGGGTATTCCGCTGAAGAGGCCTACAGGATTCTGGCCGTGATGGATGAAACCGATGGGAACGCCTCACCCGCTGAATCCAGTGGTTCAGAATATGAACCTGTAGACAGCAGTGGCACTCTAACCGCTAGTGATGATGACGAGGTTGAGGTCCTTGCTACGGTCAGGTGTACCCGATCCCATGTCAGTGTTCTGCCTACCCCGCATGATGAGCCTCATTTGCAGCAGAGTGGTGCTAGCGCTGATCTTTTTTATGGTGCGGCATACACCAGCAGCGCAGCACATCCTGGACCTTCTATCAGCACTGCCGTATTCCCTGGTGAAGTCGCGAGCACCAGAAGGGCAGTTCAAGCTGGTACAGTGGCACGTGCATTAACTCCCCCGTCGCAGCCACCACGTTCACAGGCCCGTAGAGCCCTTAGTATCCCAGAGGTGCTGGCAAACCTTAATTGGCAATCCCCTGCTTCCACCGCACCCGTATTGCCCCCTTTCACCGCCCAGTCTGGAGTTCGCATGGAGACAGCTCATTTAGGATCGGCCCTTGAGTTTTTTGAGCTGTTCTTCACCGCGGATCTCTATGACTTAGTTGTGGCAGAAACCAACCGCTACGCCACAGACTATATAACCGCCAATCCGGAAAGCTTCTATGCCCAGCCTTACCAGTGGAAACCAGTCACAGTTTCCGAATAAAAAATTTTTTTGGGCCTTATCCTCAGCATGGGTCTAACAAAATAAAATGTATTGCGGTCCTATTGGTCTAAAGACCCAATACATTACATGCCCATGTTCTCTGCTACAATGTCCAGGGCACGTTTTTAGGTCATCATGCGTTTTATGCATTTTGCTGACAATAAAACCTGTCATCCAAGAGGCCACCCTGCTTATGACCGGCTCCACAAAATTTGGCCCCTCATAGACCATTTGTCATCCAGATTTGCAGATGCGTATACCCCCAATCAGAACATCTGCATAGACGAGTCCCTAGTACATTTTACCGGGCGCCTTGGCATCAAACAGTACATTCCCAGCAAGCGCGCCCAGTATGGGGTCAAACTGTATAAGCTCTGTGAAAGGGCCACAGGCTATACATATCGTTTTAGGGTCTATGAGGGAAAAGACTCAAAACTGGAGCCGGTCAGATGTCCTGACTATCTGGGGAGCAGTGGCAAGATTGTCTGGGACTTGGTGTCACCCTTACTCCACAAGGGGTACCACTTATATGTGGACAATTTTGTGGCACTCTTTCAGCACTTGCATCTAGTCGAAATTCAATGCTGTGGCACCGCGCGACCTAGTCGCCGGGGCTTCCCCCAATGGCTCGTTAATACCCGACTTGCACGGGGGTAGAGGGCTGCCTTGTGTGACCAAGAACTGCTCGCGGTGAGGTGGAGGGACAAGAGGGACGTTTACCTTCTGTCCACCATTCACGCAGACACGACTGTCCAAATTGAAAGGGCAACTGGAGTAATTGTGAAACCCCTCTCTGTCCACGACTATAACCTTCACATGGGAGGGGTGGACTTCAATGACCAGATGTTGGCTCCCTATTTAGTGTCCCGCCGCACCAGACGCTGGTATAAGAAGGTGTCTGTTTATTTAATTCAATTGGCTGCTTATAATAGTTTTGTTGTCTACAGTAAGGCTGGGAGAACAGGATCCTTCCTAAAATTCCAGGAAGAGATCGTTTTGGAACTCCTGTATCCAAGAGGGTCTGTGCCCCAAGTCCCTGATGTAGTGAGCCGGCTACATGCCAGACACTTCCCGAGTGTCTATCCTGGTACCCCAACTCAGCGTTCTCCAAGAAAAAGATGTCGTGTCTGTAGCAGGGCTGGAATAAGGCATGACACCACCTTTTTTTGTCCTGACTGTCCTGACCAGCCTGCCCTATGCATAGGGGAGTGTTTCCGCAAGTACCACACACAGGTACACTATTAGTGTAGGGATTGCGTGACACAGGACAGGCACACAGGGGTCTTAGGGCCCTTTCACACAGAGCTGCCACAAACCTCTCCTTTCACCTGGGACAAAGTGCATAATGTACTTCGCCACATCTCTGGGCGATTTGCGCTTTGCACATTGTCCCATGGGGAAGGAGAGGTTTATCCTCTAAAGGTAAAAAAAAAATCAAAAAAGTTAATGTTCTGTTTCAAAAGTTCAATAAAGTTTATAAAAGTTAATGTTCTGTTTCAAATGTTATATAAAGTAATGTTAATAAATTTATTGCGTTGCTGCCTGTTTTTTTTTGTTTTTTGTTTTTTTTTACCTCCTAGGTGGACCAAGCGATCAACCAGCTGCAGCACTGATGTGCATTCTGACAGAAGCATTGCACTGCTGTCAGATTACACAAAAGTCGGTGTATGCGGTGTTGCAAGACGAGATTTCTCCTCTGCAGTAAAAAAGATACGTTTGCCGAGGCTTATGAGCTGAGGGGCGGTGTTAATATGCTTTGGCAAACACTTTGTATAAAAAAAAGAAAAAAAATTCTGGCAATGATTTATTCATCCAGATCGATTGATTTGAATGGAGAAATTGGGTTTGCCAGGGCATACGAGCTGAGTGGGTTTGGATGTTGGGCAGAGCTCCTATGTCCTGGCAGACGCCTTTCCCCTCTTTTTTTTTTTTGCACATTTTTTGGCAGAGATTTTTTCATCCACATTGATCGATGCGAATGAAGAAATCTGTGCCGTTCATTTTTTCTTTCAGCCCAGGGGCTGAACGGAAAAAAAAATCTCATTACCCGTATGCTCAATATAAGGAGAATAGCAGAAACTCCTAATGCTGGCCATACATGTAATGATTGTGGAGACCATCAAATGTCAGGGCAGTACAAACACCCCACAAATGACCCCATTTTGGAAAGAAGACACCCCAAGGTATTCGCTGAGGGGCATATTGAGTCCATGAAAGATTGAACTTTTTGTCCCAAGTTAGCGGAAAGGGAGACTTTGTTGGAAAAAAAAAAAAAAAATCAATTTTTGCTTACTTAAAAAAAATCTTCTATGAACTCGCCATGCCCCTCACGGAATACCTTGGGGTGTCTTCTTTCCAAAATAGGGTCACATGTGGGGTATTTATACTGCCCTGGCATTTTAGGGGCCCTAAAGCGTAAGAAGAAGTCGGAAATCCAAATGTCTAAAAATGCCCTCCTAAAAGGTACTCATTGGAATTTGGACCCCTTTGCGCACCTAGGCTGCAAAAAAGTGTCACACATGTGGTATCGACGTACTCAGGAGAAGTAGGGCAATGTGTTTTGGGGTGTCTTTTTACATATACCCATGCTGGGTGAGAGAAATATCTCTGTAAATTGACAACTTTGTATAAAAAAAATTGAAAAGTTGTCATTTACAGAGATATTTCTCACACACAGTATGGGTATATGTAAAAATACACCCCAAAACACATTGCCCTACTTCTTCTGAGTACGGCGATACCACATGAGTGACACTTTTTTGCAGCCTAGGTACGCAAAGGGGCCCAAATTCCAATGAGTACCTTGAGGATTTCACAGGGCATTTTTTACGCATTTGGATTCCAAACTACTTCTCACGCTTTAGGGCTCCTAAAATGCCAGGGCAGTATAAATACCCCACAAGTGACCCCATTTTGGAAAGAAGACACCCCAAGGTATTTCGTGAGGGGCATGGCGAGTTCATGTAAAATTTTATTTTTTGTCACAAGTTAGTGGAATATGAGACTTTGTAAGAAAATAAAAAATTATTATTTTCCGCTAACTTGTGCCCAAAAAAAAATCTTCTAGGAACTCGCTATGCCCCTCACGGAATACCTTGGGGTGTCTTCTTTCCAAAATGGGGTCACTTGTGGGGTATTTATACTGCCCTGGCATTCTAGGGGCCCTAAAGCATGAGAAGTAGTTTGGAATACTCATTGGAATTTGGGCCCTTTGCGCACCTAGGCTGCAAAAAGTGTCACACATGTGGTATTGCCGTACTCAGGAGAAGTAGGGCAATGTGTTTTGGGGTGTCTTTTTACATATACCCATGCTGGGTGAGAGAAATATCTCTGTAAATTGACAACTTTGTATAAAAAAAATGGGGAAAGTTGTCATTCACAAAGAGATATTTCTCACACACAATATGTAAAAATACACCCCAAAACACATTGCCCTACTTCTTCTGAGTACGGCGATACCACATGTGTGACACAATTTTGGGTGTCTTCTTTCCAAAATGGGGTCACTTGTGGGGTATTTATACTGCCCTGGCATTTTAGGGGCCCTAAAGCGTGAGAAGTAGTTTGGAATCCAAATGCGTAAAAAATGCCCTGTGAAATCCTAAAGGTACTCATTGGAATTTGGGCCCCTTTGTGCACCTAGGCTGCAAAAAAGTGTCACACATGTGGTATCGCCGTACTCAGGAAAAGTAGGGCAATGTGTTTTGGGTGTATTTTTACATATACCCATACTGTGTGTGAGAAATATCTCTGTAAATGACAACTTTATAATTTTTTTTATACAAAGTTGTCAATTTACAGAGATATTTCTCTCACCCAGCATGGGTATATGTAAAAATACACCCCAAAACACATTGCCCTACTTCTTCGGAGTACGGCGATACCACATGTGTGAAGCTATTTTGCAGCCTAGGTGCGTAAAGGGGCCGAAAGTCCAATGAGTACCTTTAGGCTTTACAGGGTTGCTCACAATTTAGCCTCGCCCAAAATGCCAGAACAGTAAACACACCCCACAAATGACCATATTTCGGAAAGAAGACACCCCAAGGTATTCACTGAGGGGCATAGTGAGTCCGTGGGAGATTTTATTTTATTTTACCAGAAGTTAGCAGAAATGGAAACTTTAATCATTATTTTTTTTCCTCAGAAAGTGTCATTTTCCGCTAACTTGTAAAAAAAATTCAATCATACATGAACTCACCATGTCCCTTGTGAATACTTTGGGGTGTCTTCTTTTTAAATAGGGTCATTTGGGGGGTATTTATACTATCCTGGCATTCTAGCACCTCAAGAAACATGACAGGTGCTCAGAAAGTCAGAGTTGCTTCAAAATGCGGAAATTCCATTTTTTCTACCATAGTTTGTAAACGCTATAACTTTTGCGCAAACCAATAAATATACACTTATTGGATTTTTTTTCATCAAAGACATGTAGCACAATAAATTCTGACACAAACTTGTATATAAATGTAATTATATTTGAACAATTTAACCACGAAAGTTAAAAATACCCTTTTTTTGAGAAAATTGCGGCCTATTTTGATTAATATCGGAAAAACGAAAAATCTCTGCAGCAATCAAATACCACCAAAAGAAATCTGTATTTGTGAGAAGAAAAGAAGGTAAAATTCATTTGGGTGCCAAGTTGCATGACCGAGCAATAAACCGTTAAAGTTGTGAAGTGCCGATTTGTAAAAAAGGGCCTGGTCACTAGAGGGGTATAAACCTGTGGTCCTTAAGTAGTTAAAGAGTTAAAGAAACAGATTAGTAAGCAGTTACACAATATTAAACACTCTGTGCCAGCCTTTTACGGAGATAGACAAATTTGACCACTTCTGGCCTTACACGTAATTTTCAGCAGCTGGCGCTGGATGTGAGGGAAATCTGGCTGCAGCATCTGTCGACCCATTGATGGCTAGGGCTAATTTGGATGATCTGGCTGGCTAGGCAGATAGGGCTGATCTGACTGGATAGGTGGATTGGGCTGATCTGGCTGGTTAGGCGATAGGGCTGATCTGGCTGCCTAGGCGGACGTCCCCTTCCTCCCTCTACAGATGGTGAAGCTCCAGGTCTCCAGACATGTCAAGCATGGCTCTGCAAATGGCCGTTTGTCCTTCTGTTATGGAACCTTCATCTGTGGGTACTTTATGTGATAGACTTATGCATCTATAACATCAGCAGCACAATTTCCATAGTTACTCCAGGGGCTTATTATTGATACCTACCTCATGCACTTTAACTAGGAAGTCAGCCAAAGTGGTTCCAAGAATTAACCCTTTCTTGACTGACTGGAGACTCTACAATGTACTTGTCACTAGAAAGGCCCCTAATCACTATGTCATTTAAAAGCTGCCCTAACAATAGTAAGTTAGGGAGTGTAATGACAGATTTGAGGTGTAATATGCACATCCATGCCCTCAAGTCCATTTGCTACATCTGAATTTACACAGATTCCAGTGGACTTTTCTTTTGGTGCCAATAAGTAGCGATCTACCAAACTATCACATTATCAATATTTTAGTATAACCAGTTTCTTATACATTGTCTTTGAAATGACCAATACCTCATCTAAAAAAAATCAGCATGGAAGCTTCCACAAAGAGTACACATTCAAAACGAATAGGAATCATGATTGGTACAGAGAAGAATTAAGGGGGTCATTTATCAAACTGGTGTAAAGTAGAACTGGCTTAGTTTACCATGGCAACCAACCAGATTCCTCATTTCATTTTCCAAAGGAGCTGTCCAAAATAAAAGATGAAATCTGATTGGTTTAATTTATGCTACAGATTTCCACTGTATATTTCACCGTTTACAATGCGTAGAGTTAGATCTTTGGTAAATCCGCACCGAAATCCACTGTGGAATGTCAGCAAAATCTGCAGTAAAATTTCCATGTTGGGCAATCTTCCCCATGTGGCCATGCCATAGCAGTCAGAACTGGTAGTGTACGTGCGTATGTCCTACCAGCCCTACAACATAATGAAGGTGACATTACAGGACCTGCTTAGAGGGTGCTGTGTCCTCTGTTATTAAAGGGCTTGTTCTATCTGGAAATGTATGGCACATTCCCAGGTTACAGTGTCTAGGTTCCTACCTCTGACACCTGCTGCTGTCTCAAGAACGGGACCCTGTCACACACAGCCAGGAAAGGGGAAGTGGCCAACGTTGTGCTGCTCTCTCCTTTCACTTTAGTGGGGCTTAAGAAAATAGCCAAGTAGGCGAGCTCCGCTCTTTTCGGATGTGACATTTTATATATGGATATGCCGTTAATGGGCAGATATTTTACCCCGCAGGGCAGGTTCTGTCTATCAATCTAAAACAGCTGTTTTCCAACCACATATTTACTATGCTTTTCTGTGCTTCTATAGGAACTCGACTTTATGGATTAAACACACAGCAGTCATAGCATCACCAAAATTTTGGATGCAGCGACCAAGCAGGTTCAATCACCAACCACACGGAGACGGTTACAACAGTCTTCCTATCTGCGTAGCATGCCGGTGGACGCCAGGCTGATAGTTAAGGCAAGAGGCTTTCAGGATACAAGCCCCAGACCAGCGTCCCAGATGAAGAAACCAAGAGTCAACAGAGATCGCAACAGTCTTCGTCTCCGTGTGCACATCCAACATGGAGGTCAGATGGGCACATTTCAATAAATTTCCATCCTTCACAATAGGTAAGTGAGATATACAGGTAAGTAGACCCCAACCAGGTGGAATTATCAATGGCTCTGATCCAGGGTCTTCCGACCGATGGCCTTTTCTCGGGGTCAAGAAAGATTTTTTTACCTGTGATACAAACTGGCCAAATGTGTCTAGGTTTTTGTCTTCTTCTGGATCACAATTTTTCTCTGCAGGGATTTTGTTTTAATAATTGATTTTGAAATGGATAATCGTGTCTTATGTTTATTTCTCTATGTGATAAGGAGCTCAAATAAAAGTGTCCTGCTGTTTTCCCCTATGACCACTTACGCTAAAGTAAGCTATGACTTTAATTTTTAACCCCTTAAGGACACAGCCTTTTTTCACCTTAGGACCAGGTCATTTTTTGCAAATCTGACCAGTGTCACTTTAAGTGCTAATAACTTTAAAACGCTTTGACTTATCGAAGCCATTCTGAGATTGTTTTTTCGTCACATATTGTACTTCATGACACTGGTAAAATGAAGTCAAAAAAATATTTTTTTTGCACAAAAAAATACCTAATTTACCAAAAATTTGGAAAAATTTGCAAATTTCAAAGTTTCAGTTTCTCTACTTCTGTAATACATAGTAATACCCCCAAAAATTGTGATGACTTTACATTCCCCATATGTCTACTTCATGTTTGAATTATTTTGGGAATGATATTTTATTTTTTGGGGATGTTATAAGGCTTAGAAGTTTAGAAGCAAATCTTGATATTTTTCAGAAATTTACAAAAACTCAATTTTTAGGGACCAGTTCAGGTCTCAAGTCACTTTGCGAGGCTTACATAATAGAAACCACCCAAAAATGACCCCATCTAAGAAACTACACCCCTCAAGGTATTCAAAACTGATTTTGCATACGTTGTTAACCCTTTAGGTGTTGCACAAGAGTTATTGGAAAATGGGGAGGAAATTTGAGAATTTCATTTTTTTGTCTAATTTTCCATTTTAACCCATTTTTTCCACTAACAAAGCAAGGGTTAACAGCCAAACAAGACTGTATCTTTATTGCCCTGACTCTGCCGTTTACAGAAACACCCAATATGTGGCCGTAAACTACTGTACGGCCACACAGCGGGGCGTAGAGTGAAAGGTGCGCCGTTTGGTTTTTGGAAGGCTGATTTTTATGGACTGGTTTATTTACACCATGTCCCATTTGAAGCCCCCTGATGCACCCCTAGAGGAGAAACTCCCTAAAAGTGACCACATCTAAGAAACTACACCCCTCAAGGTATTCAAAACTGATTTTACATACGTCGTTAACCCTTTAGGTGTTGCACAAGAGTTATTGGCAAATGGCGAGGAAATTTGAGAATTTCATTTTTTTGCCTAATTTTCCATTTTAACCCATTTTTTCCACTAACAAAGCAAGGGTTAACAGCCAAACAAGACTGTATCTTTATTTCCCTGACTCTGCTGTTTACAGAAACACCCCATATGTGGCCGTAAACTGCTGTACGGCCACACAGCGGGGCGTAGAGTGAAAGGTGCGCCGTATGGTTTTTGGAAGGCAGATTTTGCTGGACTGTTTTTTTGACACTATGTTCCATTTGAAGCCCCCCTGATGCACCCCTAGAGTAGAAACTCCATAAAAGTGACCTTATCTAAGAAACTAGATGCCTCAAGGTATTCAAAACAGATTTTACAAACTTTTTTAACCCTTTAGGTGTTGCACAAGATTTAATGGAAAATAGAGATACAATTTCAAAATTTCACTTTTTTGGCAGATTTTCCATTTTAATATTTTTTTTCCAGTTACAAAGCAAGGGTTAACAGCCAAACAAAACTCATTATTTATGGCCCTGATTCTGTAGTTTATAGAAACACCCCATATAAGGTCGTAAACCTCTGTACGGGCACACGGCAGGGCGCAGAAGGAAAGGAATGCCATACGGTTTTTGGAAGGCAGATTTTGCTAGACTGTTTTTTTTTACACCATGTCCCATTTGAAGCACCCCTGATGCACCCCTAGAGTAGAAACTCCAAAAAAGTGACCCCATTTTAGAAACTACGGGATAGGTTGGCAGTTTTGTTGGTACTAGTTTAGTGTACATATGATTTTTGGTTGCTCTATATTACACTTTTTGTGCGGCAAGGTAACAAGAAATAGCTTTTTTGGCACCGTTTTTTTTTGTTATTTACAACATTCATCTGACAGGTTAGATCATGTGGTAATTTTATAGAGCAGGTTGTCACGGACGCGGCGATACCTAATATGTATCCAATTTTTTTTATTTATGTAAGTTTTACACAGTGATTTCATTTTTAAAACAAAAAAAATGTTTTAGTGTCTCCATAGTCTAAGAGCCATAGTTTTTTCAGTTTTTGGGCGATTATCTTAAGTAGGGTCTCATTTTTTGCGGGATGAGATGACGGTTTGATTGGCATCTATTTTAGGGTGCATATGACTTTTTGATTGCTTGCTATTACACTTTTTGTGACGTAAGATGACAAAAAATGGCTTTTTTACACCGTTTTTATTTTTTTACGGTGGTCACCTGAGGGGTTAGATCATGTGATATTTTTATAGAGCCGGTCGATACGGACGCGGCTATACCTAATATGTATGCTTTTTTTATTTATGTAAGTTTTACACAATGATTTCATTTTTGAAACAAAAAAAATCATGTTTTAGTGTTTCCATAGTCTAAGAGCCATAGTTTTTTCAGTTTTTGGGCGATTATCTTGGGTAGGGTATGATTTTTGCGGGATGAGATGACGGTTTGATTGTTACAATTGTTACAATTTTGGCGTACATGCGACTTTTTTGATCACTTTTATTACCTTTTTTGGGAAGTATTTCAATTTCATCATAGTTTTTAATTTTTTATTTTTATGGCGTTCACCGTTCGGGTAAAGTAACATGACCGTTTTATAGATCAGGTCGTTACGGACGCGGCCATACCAAACATGTGTAGGGAATTTTTTTTTTTTTTTTTCATTTTTAATCAGTGATAAATGTGTTTTTTGATTTTTACTTTATTTTCACTTTTATTCACTTTTTTCTTGACCCAGACCCACTTGGTTCTTTAAGATCCAGTGGGTCTGATGTCTGTATAATACAGTACAGTACAATATATATTGTATTGTACTGTATTTTACACTTTGTCTGAACAGAGCTATGCCTTTTAGCACAGATCTGTTCAGCACCATGGACAGCAGGATGCCTGAGACGGTGTCCTGTTGCCATGGGAACCTTCCCCGTCTGCTCAGTACTGGCCAGAACTGCGCAGACGGGGAAGGGTAAGGAGGGGATCTTTCTTGGGGCTGTCTGGGGGCTCTCTCCCTCTCCATCGGGGGGCTGCAAAGGCAGGAGAGGGAGGGAGCTCCCTGAGCTGTTAACCTTTTCCATACAGCAGTCCGTACGGACCGCTGTATGGAAACGGGTAAACGGCATCGCAGATGTCAGCCGTTTATACCAGGGTGCCAGCAATGTGCTGGCACCCTGGTATACCCACTAGAAGCCAACGATTATTCAAGGGGAGGCGGGCGGGGGATCGCAATCCCGCCTGCCGCACCGCCCGCCTCCCACACCGCCCGCAACCCTCCCCCTGCACCTCCCACCAGGCTAAAATCACTCTGGGGTGCAGGGGGGGGATACAGATATATTTTAGAAATACCAAATTTTCTGATCCCCGCTGTCAGGGACCGCGGGGATCAGAAAATGCAGAAATCGCAGCAAACCGCAGGTCTGAATTGACCTGCGGTTTGCCGCGATCGCCGACATGGTGGGGTCACGGGACCCCCCCGCGCATTTAGCCTAGGTGCCTGCTCAATGATTTGAGCAGGCACCGGGTTCCGATCACTGCCGGCCGGGCGGCAGTGATCGGAACAACACAGGGCGTACATGTACGCCCTGTGTCCTTAAGTACCAGGGAACAAGGGCGTACCTGTACGCCCTATGTCCTTAAGAGGTTAAAAAAAACTGGTTAAGTGTCATCTAAGAATTTTCAGGACAGTTAGAGGACTTTGAATTCGGGTTAAGTTTATTCATCCAGTATGGAATTTTCTGACCAGTTAGGTAGAATTGGACCTGCGATAGATAGACGGCCTATCTTGTAGCGTGTATTATATATCTTATTGTGTGAGTTGTATCCCATATTGTTCTGATCCTTCTGTATTTGATAAAGGATGACTTTCGGCTCCGCTGAATCTTTGAGGCTGTGTGGTGATAGGAACATCTATTGTTTCATCCAATTCAATTATGCTAATACCAGATGTTGGGTGAACTGGGCCCTTGTGGTATTGTTTAATAAGATAAGCACCAATCTTCACACAAGCAAATCACTCAATCCCACGGAAATGTATGGAGGTCTAAAGATAAAGTCTCTACTCACAGCATGAGGTGGACAGGCTGTAGGACTTCATAGGAATATGAGTAAATATACATATTAGGTCTCATGTACACGGTCGTAAGTGTTTTATTGTCTGTAAATGGCGGATCCGCAAAAGACAGATCCTAGCCGAGTGCATGCCACCATTTATTTTTTTAACTTCTGTAGAAATGTCCAATCCTTGTCCACAAAATGGACAAGAATAGGACATGTTCTACCATTCTGCAGTTATTGGAGTGACTGTAAACACATTTGTGTGATCCTCTGAGGTGGAAGCAGGTAGACACTGACCCTGTTTTATGCTTAAAGGGGTTATCCCATGACTAATGTAAAAAATATAAATCAAACATCATATAGTACATGACAACATCTTTCTAACAAAGCTAGAACTAGCTCTGTACCTCACATGGATCCAGAAATCTCCCCACTCTGCTAGATTTATATCAAGCTGGCAGCTCAAAGGCAGTGTCTTTTCTGCTGCAGCTAAGGGAGCATGTGCATGCTCTCCCTATCACAGCTCAGTAGCCAGTTGAAGGATGAAACTGCGCATGTGTGGCCATCTCAGTGAGCAGGTCAAAGAAACAAGAAAAAAAAACAGCAGGTGGTGCTACACAGATACATTTTATTGAATAACTCTGTGGCTATGCAAAATTTTGAATTACATATCAATACAAAAGTATTCAGACCCAGGTGCTGGTTTGAAAACTGTAGAATATTTTCTGTGAGACAACCTCTTTAAATGCTGTGGGGGGGGGGAATGTTTCCCTCTGTAACAGCTCTTTTTCATATAAATGTAACTTTCTTTTGTAAAATGAAACGTAGGTCAGCATCCTTACACAGGACAAGTATGGATTTGCAGATGACTGCCACAATATCCTTACAGATATGGCTGAATTGTGTACTAATGGTAAATTTGTCACATGTAGAGGCACATCTATCTTGAGAGGATCTTCTTGTTGTGTACACGGGTTCTTCAAGCAGCAGCCCTTTCTTTGGCCCCATTAAAATGATTGACATTATACGCGCGGTTGCTCAATCTGATCATGATGTGTTCACATTTCCTTTCAAATGCAAACTCTTCACTGGAAACTCTTCTTGCCCTAACAAATTCAAACATATGTGGGTTTTTGTAGGTCTACAAAAGCCTCTAATATGAACATGTCACTAGACAGGCCCTTATCAATTGGGAATTTAAAAGATGGCTAGCAATCGGAAGTTGGTGAGTATTTCTACAGAATTGGGATGTAATATGTATAATAATGCCCTCAGGCCTTATTAAAGGCATAAATGAATAATAGGATAATGAGTGCTACACCTGGCCAGTCAAATACTCTGAGAGGCTGATGAAAAAGATCCTGGTTCTCTTTGAAATGATTGGGTGCAGTCAGAGAAAGCCTGCATGTCAGTCCACTTGGTATATCTGATGTGCCTGTAGAGCAAAAGCACCTGGGTGAGCAGAACTGTCTGATGTAAATGTGGCATGGGGATGGGGAAAGGTGGATTGTGCAGAATGACAGATTTTACTGTTATTACTGGTAAACTTCCTGGGGTGGAGATGAAGCCCCAGGAAGGAATTTTGAGCTTCTGGGAGGAATATGAAGCCCACTGTGGGGTAACTAACCCCACTACCGAGTCCTTGAGGGCCATGCAGAAAGTTGGGTATCCTGGCCAATGGTCTTCAAATTAATTGACATGATAAGCTTACTAAATGATTAAACACAGTTTTAAACCTCTGGCCCAGGATGTATAGCCCCTGCTGGATTGATCGGCAGTCTACCTCCTGCTTTTTCCTTCCACGAACTCTTGTAGCCAAGATCCAGGCATTGGTAAAACCTTAGGTTGGAACCCATATTGTTCTGATCCTTCTGTATTTGATAAAGGATGACTTTCGGCTCCGCTGAATCTGGGAGGCTGTGTGGTGGTAGGAACATCTATTTTTTCATCTAATTCTATTATGCTAATACCAGATGTTGGGTCAACTGCGCCCTTATGGTATTGTTTAATAAGATAAGCACCAATCTTCACACAAGCAAATCACTCAATCCCATGGAAATGTATGGAGGTCTAAAGATAAAGTCTCTACTCACAGCATGAGATGGACAGGCTGTAGGACTACATAGGAATATGAGTAAATATACATATTAGGGCTCATGTACACGTTCGTAAGTATTTTATTGTCTGTAAATGGCGGATCTGCAAAAGCCGGATCCCAGCCGAGTGCATGCCACCATTTATTTTCCATTCGTCTTGCTCTGCATCCCAGGACGCATTCAAAAGCTCTGCTTGCAGTGTTTTTGTGTGCGTCATTGGAACACAATTAAATGGAACGAGATGCATTTTGGTGCACTTTGCTCCCTTCTGTTCAGTTTTGTCCCCATTGACTATGAATGGGGACAAAACTGAAGCATTTTCCCCACTTTTGAGATCCTATGACGGATCTCAATAGCTGAAAGTGAAAGCGCAGATCTGAAAGTATCCTAACTCTGCAAGGACACTCAGAAATGTCTTTGTGGAGTTAAATGCAAACCCCCCCACCCCCCCACCCCCCCAGATGTATATAAATGGGCAGTCAACAACTGGTTAACATTGCCCACTTTAATGAAGACAATTAATGCGATCATCTAGTTCAAGAAGAATTGCCTCTCCACTTATTTTAAGGGTCCCCGCAGTGGATTACAATAAAGTAATATGACAATATATTGTAATATGACAATATAGTCACATACAGCATGCAAAGAGCATGTAGTATTGAACATGGTAAACAACTAATTAGAATGCGAGCAGTCATATTCCAGAGATATGTGTCCTTGTCTTTTGTCTTCTTGGAATGTGGGGGTGGATATGAGGTCTTCTTGTTAAAAAAGTTTTTATGCGTATATAAGTATCATTTTCTCAAGCACAACAGAATATATTATTAATATAAATTAAATTAGATTACAGGCAGGCAGGGTATCAGAAATAATTTATTTCTTTAATGTTTTTCACCATTTTGATCATTATATTATCACACATATGTATTTCTCATTGATTTATTAGCTAACTATCTATCCTACCTGTCTAGAAAAGGCCCCTTAGACTGCCTGTACTGCATGAAGTATACAGATAAGCTGCATAGATCATGGGATGTTAGACATCCATTCCTGGCTGCCTCATAGTAGCCATTTCATCTGAACATTCACACATCTTTATGGAGTTGTTGACAACACACACACATATAATTATCTAACTAAAAAGATGACGACAGCCAGTCATAGGTGCATCCCAACACAAGGACCACCCCGGAGTAATCCCCGGTGAAATCACACTTTTAGGGCATTGACTCTTCTTGTAGGAGTGGTGCTCAAACTGCTAGGGTGCATCTGTGGGACCCTCTTTCAGAAATGATGTCCTCCACCCAACTCTCAAAAAGCTGAGGGGTCTTCAGGAAAGGTGGGCAGTCGAGCTGGGCTATCAGACGGTCAACTCTGTAGCTGTGATGTCATCCTTCCTACAAAATGGACATGTCCACACCCTTAACTAGGAATATAACATATTAATAATTTCCAGGTAATTATTAATTGTTATATCAATAGAGGAGAAGCAGGAAAGTGGAAAGACACCAGAAATGAGCCAAACCCTGATAATGATTGATACAAGAAATCAGAGTTATTTCTTTCCTTTCACATTTTCTCCTCTTTTGATCATTATATTATCACTCATATATGCATTTCTCATTGATTTGTTAGCTAACTATTTGTCCTAACTGTCTAAAAAAAGGCCCCTTAAACTGCATGTACTGCATGAAGTATTAAGGTAAGCTGTATACATCATGGGATGTTAGATATCCCTTCCTGACCACCTCATAGAAGCCATTTCATCTGAACATTCCGCTTCTTAATGGGGTTATTGACAACACACACTGCATTATCTAACTAAAAGGATGACGACAGCCAGCCAGAGGTGCATCCCAACACAAGGACCACCCTGGAGTAATCCCCGGTGAAATCACGCTTTTAGGGCATTGACTCTTCTTGTAAGAGTGGTGCTCAAACTGCTAGGGTGCATCTGTGGGACCCTCTTTCAGAGATGATGTCCTCCACCCAACTCTCAAAAAGCTGAGGGGTCTTCAGGAGAGGTGGGCAGTCGAGCTGGGCTATCAGACGGTCAACTCTGTAGCTGTGATGTCATCCTTCCTACAAAATGGACATATGCATGCCCTCAACTAGGAATATAACATATTAATCATTTCCAGGCAATAATTGAATGTTATATCAATAGAGGAGAAGCAGGAAAGTGGAAAGAAACCAGACATGAACCAAAACACTGATAATGATTGATACAAGAAATCAGAGTTACTTCTTTCCTTTCACATTTTCTCCTCTTTTGATCATTACATTATCACTCATATATGCATTTCTCATTGATTTGTTAGCTAACTATTTGTCCTAGCTGTCTAAAAAAAGGCCCCTTAAACTGCATGTACTACATGAAGTATTTAGGTAAGCTGTATACATCATGGGATGTTAGATATCCCTTCCTGACCACCTCATAGAAGCCATTTCATCTGAACATTCAGCTTCTTTATGGGGTTATTGACAACACACACTGCATTATCTAACTAAAAGGATGACGACAGCCAGCCAGAGGTGCATCCCAACACAAGGACCACCCTGGAGTAATCCCCGGTGAAATCACGCTTTTAGGGCATTGACTCTTCTTGTAAGAGTGGTGCTCAAACTGCTAGGGTGCATCTGTGGGACCCTCTTTCAGAGATGATGTCCTCCACCCAACTCTCAAAAAGCTGAGGGGTCTTCAGGAGAGGTGGGCAGTCGAGCTGGGCTATCAGACGGTCAACTCTGTAGCTGTAATGTCATCCTTCCTACAAAATGGACATATCCACGCCCTCAACTAGGAATATAACATATTAATCATTTCCAGGCAATAATTGAAAGTTATATCAATAGAGGAGAAGCAGGAAAGTGGAAAGAAACCAGACATGAACCAAAACTCTGATAATGATTGATACAAGAAATCAGAGTTAATTCTTTCCTGCCACATTTTCTCCTCTTTTGATCATTACATTATCACTCATATATGCATTTCTCATTTGTTAGCTAACTATCTTTCCTACCTGTCCATAAATGGCCACTTAGACTTCCCGTACTGCATGAAGTATCCAGATAAGCTGCATAGATCATGGGATGTTAGACATCCATTCCTGGTTGTCTGATAGTAGCCATTTCATCTAAAAATTTACAAATCTGTATAGGGTTATTGACAGCACACAGCTACATCATTATCTTATAGAATGATGATAGTCAGCCAGAGGTGCATCCCAACACAAGTACCACCCTGGAGTAATTCCCAGTGAAATCACTCAGGGCATTGACTCTTCTTGTAAGAGTGGTGCTCAAACTGCTAGGATGCATCTGTGGGACCCTCTTTCAGAGATGATGTCCTCCACTTGACTGAGGGGTCTTCAGGAGAGGTGGGCAGTCGAGCTAGGCTATCAGACGGTCAACTCTGTAGCTGTGATGTCATCCTTCCTTCAAAATGGACATGTGCACACCTGCAAGGAAGAATACAACATATAAATAATTTTCAGGCAATTGTGGAGGCAATAGAGGAGAAATATAAAATTTGATGTAAACTAGAAATAAACAAAAACCCTGATAATGATTGATGCAAGAAATTATTTAAACTTCTAGAACAATGGTCTCCAACCTCTGGCTCAGCAAGTGCTGCTGTAGAAATACAACTCCCATTATCCCATAATAGCCAGCAACTGTCAGAACATGTTTGGAGTTGTTTTCCACTCACCAAACATCTCAGGGGAAATTTATCAAGAGCAGGGGGATGCATTTAATTTATCATGAAGTTCATGCCTGGTTAAAAATTAAGTGCATCCTCTGACAGTCTATGCGCCCTGAATTTATTCTTGGCCAGCTCACCCCTTTCAAAAAATGGAGAGGCTGGCAGTAAAACGCCATTTACAAACATTTTAAACAGAATTGGCAACTTTTGTTTATCAGTTTTCTGGTGTACAAGAATGATAAATCTCTCCTTGTGCTGTTGACTACCAAAAGCAGTGGACATAATAATTAGGCTACTTTCACACTCGCATTTGGTGCGGATCCGTCATGGATCTGCACAATGGATCCGTTCAGATGATACAACCGTCTGCATCCGTTCTGAACGGATCAGTTTGTATTATCTTTAACATAGCCAAGACGGATCCATCTTGAACACCATTGAAAGTCAATGGAGGACGGATCCGTTTTCTATTGTGCCAGATTGTGTCATAGAAAACTGATCCGTCCCCATTGACTTACATTGTGGCTCAGTTTCATCAGACGGACACTGAAAGGAATCCATGTTTTTATATGTTAAAACTAAATCTGCTTTCTGTTAAGTTTCATTTCTTTGTTAGAAACTAACTCTGATTGCTGTTAAGAAATAAGTTTCTTTTCTCTGTAACCCTGAATTTTATCTCTTTGGCACTACTCCCGGACAATATTCCTAATATGGAAGTTCTGTTTTTGTTTCTCTTTTGATTGTCTGTAGAATAGAACGTGTTAATATGATAGGTTGAACAAACAACTTACGTTGATATGCTGATAAAGGGGGTAAAACCCCCTCTATATAACCTGTATGCAGTAAAAATAAACTTCAGAGCGTTCATTCAGTACATCATTGTTGTGTCTGTTATTCCCTACTGAGTGAAGCGCTCTCCTGACGTCAGAACAAGACTCAAACCAAGCCGATACTAGAAGTTAGGTGCCAGGGGTACCAGAGGGACGTTAGATTTCCTATCAGTTTGGAGGCTCGTGTCCGGGATCGAGAAGGTCATCCTCGGGTCCGGTGAGAAAGGCATCTGTTATTGTCCTCTGGCCGATCCGAGGACCATGTCTCGATCTAGTAAGTAGAACCATCTTCTAGTATAATTACTGCACCAGGGATACAGGGAACAGAGTCCGGGAGTCTGGGGGAGTGACCCGGGGACTCCGGGTGTCCGCCGTGAGGATCACTCAGAGAAAATATAGTGCGTACTAGATAATATTGTCACAGGGAGACAAGGATGGAGCTTGGTTTGACTCTTTTAAAGTTGTTTTAAAGTATAAGAATATTAGAGTTGAGATAAGGATACTGATGTCCGGGTGGTAAGTGTACGGACTGAAGTTCACTATTTGCATAGTGTTTTAAGGACATTGCATTGTTGTTTTACTGTGTTGCGGAGGTCTGCAAATTATATGTTTGATGAAACTCTCTGATATTTTGTGATCAGTCCTGAGTCCTTTGCCTAGTTGACAGGATTAATTTCTCTGAGCCTTAAAGGTTCAGTACAGCCAGTCCTAGGAAAGTAGCATTATTAAAATATCAGACGGAATGAAGTCACAAGGGTCTAAAACAGATTATCCCGAAACTGAGACGGGAGAAACATGCAAAGTTTATGTTGCACGGTGTAGTCCCACAAATTACTTCCTAGTTAACCCATGGGTGGATAACTTAGCTGGATGGACTGAGTTCATGCAAGCTGCTAGCCCCTTTCCCAGGGATGGCGATAATAGCCCGTACCACATGGACATGATAAAGGGTCTTTGTCTGGGAGACAAAAAAGCATGGCCACATTTTGACCATGACCCTTCCTAGGATATGGATTACATGATACAAGGGGGGAGGGAATCCTGTAGAGTAAGTGATGTTATATGTGTAATATTATTATAGAAGACAAAGAATTGTTCAATCATTTTCTTTCCCAAGCAGTGTAATGTGGGAATCCAGCTTTTAACAAAATGACTGTATGATTATAACATGTATATTGTCTTCTTATAAGATTTGAATAATCACAGAGTGAAGACAAGAAGACATTGGAAAATACAGCACAACATATACTATCAGCAATTCTGGGTGTGGTGTGGCTATCTGTTTCCAGGAAAGCTGTGTTTGTCTCTGCTGCAAGTTTTGGGATGAAACAAAGAAAATTGTGTGACTGGGTTGTACAACAAATGATTCAGTGGAATGTGAATGGGTGTGGCTTTGAGTTGTAGTGGAGGTGAAAATGTGAAGACTAATGGATGCTTTTAGCAGAGCTGTGTGTGCAATTCAGTTTTTATGTGTAATGGCATGGTTATGAGCTGTTTGTGAAAATGAGTACATGAAAATGTGAATGAAATGTGTATGGAGTACGATATTTGTTTTCATATAATTTGCGCATTGAGAATTTTATTTATTTTTCTTGGAAGTTTTTTGGTTTTTATTGGTGCCAACAGTGTTGATCGAGCTGTAAAAATTTTTTTTTCATTTGAAGTTGATGAAAAGTTTTTTTATGGGCCCTTTGTGTGTTCATGTCTGTATTGTCAGATCTGTTTGTTTCAATGTTTGAAGTTATGTGTTACATCTTAAGTGTTGTGCTTAACATCAGAGCTCTGTTCTTACGGATAACTGGGACACTACTGACGGACAGAAGGAGGACCACAGCGTCCGACTAAAAGGGGTGGACTTAGATGACTGAGAGTAGGATTCATGGTAGATAGCAGTGCAACCTAAAGTGTGTTAAGTAAAGATTTGTTCATTAAGCTTGACTTACAAGTGTCAGCCAAAAATCAGGGCATAAGAGTACACTCAGATCTCATTCCAATCTCTACACCAGTGCCACTGATTCTTGAAAACATACAGAACCACCCAGAACTTAACAACATTAACCCTGCATTATGGTCTTCAAATGAATATTACACAGGATACATAGATTGCACACCTTACAAAGCTACTGTGAAACCAGGTGTCATTTCAGTGTTCCAGAAACAATACCTACTGCCAAAAGAGAAACTCGATGGACTTAGGCCAATGATAAAAGAATTCCTACAAAAGGGAATCCTGGAAGAGGTGATTTCACCCTACAGCACGCCTGTGAATCCAGTGACAAAGGCAGATGGTACTACCCGCTTTGTACAGGATTTAAGGGCCATCAACAACATCATTGTGCCTTTAGCCCCTATTGTACCTGACATCACTCAATTACTATCTGCCATTCCAGCAGACGCTGTTTGGTTCAGTGTGATAGATCTGAAAAATGCATTCTTTTCTATCCCAGTTAACAAGAAGACCAGACTACTTTTTGCTTTTTCCTTTGACAGACGTCAACTGACCTGGTGCAGAATGCCCCAGGGATATGCTGATTCACCTGTAGTGTACAGCATAGTCCTCCAAGCCAAGTTGGAACCATGGTACCCCCCCCCCCCCCAAGGTTCTGTGCTGCTGCAATATGTCGATGATTTGTTACTGTGTAGCATGTCAGCGGAGGCCAGCCTTCAGGATGGTTTATCACTGTTACAATGGTTGTCAGGATGTGGTCACAAAGTGACACTTAATAAAATGCAATGGTGTAAAATGCAGGTTGAATACTTGGGCTTTGTCCTCACAAAAGGTGAAAGGAGAATCAGCACAGAAAGAGTCCAGTCTATTGCGGGCCTGGTCACCCCGCACACCAAGAAAGAAAGGTTATCTTTCCTTGAGATGATAAACTACTGTAGACAATGGATTCCTGATTGCTCCTATTATGACAATGTTTTGAGGCAAGCCACTCTGGAAGAAAATCCAGATTTGATTAAATGGTCTTCTGAAATGTACAATGCATTTGATTATCTGAAACATTCGCTGATGTCGAGTCCGGGGCTGGGCCTCCCTGACTATAATATGCCCTTCCACATATTTGCACGCCAAAATTGTAAAACCATGGCGGGTGTACTGACACAAGAACACGGAGGCAAGTTGCGTCCTTGTGTATTTTTCTCAAAGGTAATGCCCACCCCTGTTCAAGGGATGCCGGCATGTCTGAGTTCTCTTGCAGCCTGTGCTATGATGGTAGAGTTGGCAACTCCTTTCACAATGTGACGTTACACCATTTTTGCCCACTACACATGATGTTGTAGGCCTACTCAAGGGCATCCACACTCAACACAGCAGGCAGCTGAGCTCATTGCACTCACAAGAGCATGTATTCTACATGCTGGCAGACCTGTCACCATCTATACTGATAGTGGGTACGCACATGGGGTAGTGTGGGACCATGGTATGATTTGACAGAGGAGAGGATTCACGGCAGCAGAGGGTAAGGATCATGTCTCACAGGGCAATACGCTGGCAGATAAGGTGGCGAAACGAGTGGCCAAATGCAACCCCACAGGTCCATGTAACCATTGGGAGATGCCATGTCCGGCACCTCCAACCCCTGAGATGTCGCAAATGCTTAGTGATCTTCAAAGGTATGCCACTGAACAGGAACAGCAAGACTAGTGTTATCCAGTATTGCAGAAAAATCCTAAGACAGGATTAGTCTGCAAAGAGGGGTAGGATATAACAGCATTGAGATACTCATGGGAAGGCCTTTCCCCACCCCCTGGGCCCAATGATAGTGCAGGAAGGAGACCTTGATTTAATAAGGGAAGAAATGTCACCAAATTGATACAGGTACTTAATAAAACTGAGGAAAAGGTTGCTTGTAAGTCTCCCTCTCTTCCACAGGAACCGACCCACCCATACAGGGTGGGGGATGAGGTAGTGATCAAAACACTGAAGAAAGGAAAATCCCAAGGTGACTTCGTATATGGCCCACCCACTACCATGGTCTCAGTAACCAGAACAGCCGCGCTGACTGAACAGTCTCTAACTTGGATCCACGCCACCCGAGTGAAGCTTGCAAGAGCAAGAGAGGAGGCAGGAACGGGGGCAGACAGCCCTGACCTCCAACGAGGCCCAGAGGTACTAACGGGGGTAGACAGCCCTGACCTCCAACATGATGCGCTCCTCACTCTTTTCTGGGAGATGGTTTAATGTACTGACTAAGATTGCTTCAATAATCTTGTTAATTTTACCAATTAGTAGTATGGGAGAAGTAGCCCCAACTAGTAAGGGCGGCGTCATCACCTTTTGGTATAATTCATCTAACACTCACGTAGCTACCTACACCTTTTATCTTTGTGATATATTGAAAACATGTTCATATTATAACTACTGTTCCAACGACTATGTAGAAGGACAGGCCTATATATGTGTAACAGACTCATACTGGGGAAAAGGTTGTGCATACTGGGGATCAGTGGGATGGAATACAGGGACTGAATGGAAATACAAGCCAGAAAGCGCCCTCAAAAGGAGGGATAAAAATTCTAAGTCCCTTTTGACTAGAATGACACTCCTTGAGAGAGGGACGTGTTATGTGGACACCTCCTCATTGAATTATTGCAAAAAAAGGTCAGCGGAAATGAAAATTGTATTGACAATAGAAAATCCTGGTAAATATGATGAAGGAGATTACATACTAGGATGGTACTTCCATAAAATGTGGGGAGCTGCGACTTCCCGGGTAACACAAATGTTCAGACTTAGAGATATGTATAAGTCTAAGGAATACCAACCCATTACAGGTGTCCCCAAACACCCACTAGCCCCACATATAGTTTCTCTAAAAAACCTAAGGGCCATATCTGATCCCACATATGAGGATACTTTAGCCATAGAGACGGGTTTTTCTGATGCTAATTTGTGGCTGGAGTGGATGAAGTATAGTGCAGCCTCTGTGAATAAAAGTAACTGTTACATATGCGGTGCTGCCAAGCCACACCTAGGTACCGTACCCCTAGTGTTACCAGAAAGTGTTGAAGAATGTTTTTTGACTCTTTTTGTTAATATGTCTTATAGCCACAGTGCATGTACAGAATGGAAATCAAAATACCCTCTGTTGTTAAAAAATCCTCGCCCGGGGCAGGTATCCAGGTATATCCAGGTAACTACACATGTTACAAAGGGAGTACACATAGGAGGAATGTACAGAATTTCACCAAAGGTTATTGTCATAAATACAGCAATCTGAACATATCCCTCACTCAGAACCAAGTATACTCCATAGGAGATGTGTACTGGATCTGTGGAGATGGAAAAATAAGATCCAGACTGGAAGGTGCCTGGAAAGGTGAATGTGCGCTTGCCAAAGCTATAATGAACATGCACATTTTTACAGAATCAGATATTACAGACAAAGGGGTGCTAAAGATAAACAAAAGAAGCAGCCCCCTTTTAAGCTTTGATCCCCATGTGTATGTAGATGCAATAGGTGTTCCAAGAGGGGTCCCAGATGAGTTCAAAGCTAGAGATCAAGTAGCTGCCAGATTTGAATCAATATTTCCCATCATTACTGTGAATAAAAATGTGGATTGGATAAATTACATATACTACAATCAGCAAAGGTTTGTAAACTATACCAGAGATGCATTACAAGGGGTAGCAGAAGAACTACAAGCAGACTCAATCATGACATTCCAGAATCGAATGGTGTTGGATATGATTCTTGAAGAGAAGGGCGGAGTGTACCGAGTATTGACTGATCCAACCTCCTGTTGCACATACATACCAAATAATACTGGCCCCACTGGTAAGGTCACAATAGCTATAAAAAAAAAGCTTGAAGATCTGTCAATAGAACTGAAAAATAACTCAGGTATAAATAATCCATGGGATCAATACTTTGGGTGGTTCACAAGTTGGAAACAAGGTCTCATGCAACTAGGGATTGTCATACTAATAGTAATTGTAGTAATAGGTGTAGTAGCATTATGTGTTATTCCTTGTGTGAGACGAATGCTAGAAAAAGGGCTCTCTAATATGTCATTATATCAGACTACTCTACCCCAGGAGGATCGAAGCCCAGATGGGTATAAGAATTACCTAATATCATATAGAGAGAAAAAGGACAAGAAAAAAAAGAACCATGTAGTGTGATACACTAAAGGTTCTTAAGAGGGGATTTGAAAGGAATCCATGTTTTTATATGTTAAAACTAAATCTGCTTTCTGTTAAAGTTTCATTTCTTTGTTAGAAACTAACTCTGATTGCTGTTAAGAAATAAGTTTCTTTTCTCTGTAAGAATTCTATGTAGGGTGGTTAGGATTTTTAGATATCAGCGCTCCCACTAACAATTTAATGAACAATATAGAATTTGGGAGAGCTTAAAATATAACTTTTACTGTTAGATTATATAAAATATATAGCGCCACAAACAGATGCTTGAGATATGGCTAAAATTTATGGAACAGTTTTACCATTCAGATGGTAGGAATCAGCCTAGGGTGGTGGAAATAATATCGCGTCTGGGCCGAGGGTTAGATGTAGTCGAAGGTAATTGCAAGATGTAGACTGGTGCAGGGAACCCCTGTCCCTAGTAGGCCCTGATTGGGGAAGGGGGCAAAGCTAGTGTTCACCTGCCTATCTACACAGAGTTCCTACCCCGCAAGGGGCGGCCCTGTCCGGATACCTTACCCTAGAATAGGGAGGTATCCCTATTTATGCCCTATAGGATGGTTCCCAACGTGTCACGTTTCAAGTGATAAATCATCAGGGAAGAGATCCAAAATGTGCAATAAGTAATCCTTAGATCAGTGGATCACTAGGATTGAAGAGAAAGGGACATTGATGGTCCTAAAGGAAGGAGGACCCCACTGATTCTTTGAAGAGGGGCGCCTCTGGGACAGCTGATCTGATGTTATAGAAGTTAGGTGCCAGGGGTACTAGAGGGACGTTAGATTTCCTATCAGACACCAAAGCGGAATGGTGACAGAATGAAGGCAAACTGAGGCATACTGATGCATTCTGATCGGATCATTTTCCATTCAGAATGCATTAGGGCAAAACTAATCAGTTTTGGACCGCTTGTGAGAGCCATGAACGGATCTCACAAACGGAAAGCCAAAACGCCAGTTTGAAAGTAGCCTTACTCATCGCCTATCCTTACCTTGGTGTCATCATGGTTGCTGTTGTTTGTGTGACCAGTGACAGTGACCAGTGAAATAGGGGGAACATTGGCCAGTAAGATAGAGCAGCATCTAGGAAGAGAGGGGAGATAGTAAGCAGTAAGATAGGACAGAGACCAGTAAGATAGGATGAATAATAACCAGTATGATAGGGTAATGACCAGTAAGACAGGACAGTGGAAATGTCAGACTATTAAGACCACTGATACATACGATAATGGGCGATACAGTAATTAATAATGGGTAAGTTGTGAGAGTCACCCACAATAAATATCATCCATAACCCCAATTGTAGTATCAAAAAACTGATTTTACTGATTCATGACCATACCCAAAAACAGGATATTGAGATAACCCATAATTCCCAACATATCTTCTTTGGTGTTCTACATCATCAATCTCTGTGAATTGAAGATAGGACAGTTAGCAGTAAAATAGGGTGGATAGAGACCAATAAGGTAGGGTAATAACCAGTGAGTTAGGACAGTGACCAGTAATATATGGAAGTGAATTGTAACATAAGGCCTCATGCACACGACCGTTGTGTGCATCCGTGGCCGTTGTGCCGTTTTCCATTTTTGTTTTGCGGACCCATTGACTTTCAAAATTGGAAAATGCACCGTTTTGCAGCCGCATCCATGATCCGTGTTTCCTGTCCGTCAAAAAAATATGACCTGTCCTAATTTTTTGACGGACAACGGTTCACGGACCCATTCAAGTCAGGGGGACCGTGAAAGAACACGGATGCACACAAGATTGGCATCCGCGTCCGTGATCCGTGGCCGTAGGTTACTTTCATACAGACGGATCCGAAGATCCGTCTGCATAAAAGCTTTTTCAGAGATGAGTTTTCACTTCGTGAAAACTCATATCCGACAGTATATTCTAACACAGAGGCGTTCCTATAGTGATGGGGACGCTTCTAGTTAGAATATACTACGAACTGTGTACATGACTGCCCCCTGCTGCCTGGCAGCACCCGATCTCTTACAGGGGGCTGTGATCCGCACAATTAACCCCTCAGGTGCTGCACCTGAGGGGTTAATTGTGCATGTCATAGCCCCCTATAAGAGATCAGGGGCTGCCAGGCAGCAGGGGGCAGACCCCCCTCCCTCCCCAGTTTGAATATCATTGGTGGCCAGTGTGCGGCCACCCCCCCGCCCCCCTATTATAATATCATTGGTGGCCAGTGTGCGGCTTCCCCCGGCCACCCCCCCTCCCTCTATTGTAATATCGTTGGTGGCCAGTGTGCGGCCCCCCCGGCCCCCCCTCTATTGTAATATCATTGGTGGCCAGTGTGCGGCCTCTGCCGGCCCCCCCCCTATTGTAATATCATTGGTGGCCAGTGTGCGGCCTCCCCCGGCCACCCCCCCCTCCCTCTATTGTAATATCATTGGTGGCCAGTGTGCGGCCCCCCCCCCCCCCCCCCCCCCCCCGATCATTGGTGGCAGCGGAGATTCCAATCGGAGTCCCAGTTTAATCGCTCTGGGGCTCCGATCGGTAACCATGGCAACCAGGACGCTACTGCAGGCCTGGTTGCCATGGTTACTGATAGGAATCTCTGACTGATAGGAATCTCTGAGTCCCACTTGGTACCCCTGGCACCAAACTTCTAGTATCGGCTTGGTTTGAGTCCTTTCTGACGTCAGGAGAGCGCTTCACTCAGTAAGTAACGAAAGACACAACAGTGATGTACTGAATGAACACTCTGAGGTTTATTTTTAATGCACACAGGTTATATAGAGGGGGCTTTACCCTCTTTATTAGCATATCATCGTATGTTATGTATTTAACCTATCATATTAACACGTTTCATTCTACGCTCAGAGAAATAGAAACAAAAACGGAACTTCCATATTAGGAATATTGTCCGGGAGTAGTGCCAAAGAGATAAGATTCAGGGTTACAGAGAATAGAAACCTTACAGTATATTAGTTTCACAGCAATCAGAGTTAGTACCTAACATAGAAACAAAACTTCAGCAAAAAGCAGAATTCATTTTGACATAATAAAGAACATGGATTCCTTTCAAATCCCCTCTTAAGAACCTTTAGTGGATCACACTACATGGTTCTTTCCTTCCTTGTCCTTTTTCTCTCTATACGATATTAGGTAATTCTTATACCCATCTGGGCTTCGATCCTCCTGGGGTACAGTAGTCTGATATAATGACATATTAGAGAGCCCTTTTTCTAGCATTCGTCTCACACAGGGAATAACACATAATGCTACTACACCTATTACTACAATTACTATTAGTAGGACAATCCCTAGTTACATGAGACCTTGTTTCCAATTTGTGAACCACCCAAAGTATTGATCCCATGGATCATTTATACCTGAGTTCTTTTCCAGTTCTACTGACAGATCTTCAAGCTTTTTTTTTTTCCTCTTGGAACACCTATTGCATCTATATACACATGGGGGTCAAAAACTTGAAAGGGGGCTGCTTCTTTTGTTTCTCTTTAGCACCCCTTTGTCTGTAATATCTGATTCAGTAAAAATGTGCATGTTCATTATAGCTTTGGCAAGCGCACATTCACCTTTCCAGGCACCTTCCAATCTGGATCTTATTTTTCCATCTCCACAGATCCAGTACACATCTCCTATGGAGTACACTTGGTTCTGAGTGAGGGATATGTTCAGATTGCTGTATTTGTGACAATAACCTTTGGTGAAATTCTGTACATTCCTCCCATGTGTACTCCCCTTGTAACATGTGTAGTTACCTGGATATACCTGGATGCCTGCCCCTGGGCGAGGATTTTTTAACAAAAGAGGGTATTTTGATTTCCATTCTGTACATCCACTGTGGTTATAAGACATATTAACAAAGAGTCAAAAAACATTCTTCAACACTTTCTGGTAACACTAGGGGTACGGTACCTAGGTGTGGCTTGGCAGCACCGCATATGTAACAGTTACTTTTATTCACAGAGGCTGCACTATACTTCATCCACTTCAGCCACAAATTAACATCAGAAAAACCTGTCCCCATGGCCAAAGTATCCTCATATGTGGGATTAGATATGGCCCTTAGGTTTTTTAAAGAAACTATATGTGGGGCTAGTGGGTTTTTTGGGGACACCTGTGATGGGTTGGTATTCCTTAGACTTATACATATCTCTAAGTTTGAACATTTGTGTTACCTGAGAAGTCTCAGCTCCCCACATTTTATGGAAGTACCATCCCAATACATAATCTCCTTCATCATATTTACCAGGGTTGTCTATTGTCAATACAATCTTCATTTCCGCTGACCTTTTTTTTTTTTTTAATAATTCAATGAGGAGGTGTCCACATAACACGTCCCTCTCTCAAGGAGTGTCATTCTAGTCAAAAGGGACTTAGAATTTTTATCCCTCCTTTTGAGGGCGCTTTCTGGTTTATATCCCCATTCTGTCCCTGTATTCCATCCCACTGATCCCCAGTATCCACAACCTTTTCCCCAGTATGAGTCTGTTACACATATATAGGCCTGTCCTTCTACATAGTCGTTGGAACAATAGTTATAATATGAACATGTTTTCAAGATATCACAAAGACAAAAGGTGTAGGTGGCTACGTGAGTGTTAGATGAATTATACCAAAAAGTGATGACGCCGCCCTTGCTAGTTGCGGCTACTTCTCCCTTACTACTAATTGGTAAAATCAACAAGATTATTGAAGCAATCTTAGTCAGTACATTCAACCATTTTCCAGAAAGGAGTGAGTAGCTCATCATGTTGGAGGTCAGGGCTGTCTGCCCCCGTTAGTACCTCTTGTCCTTCTTCAAGGCCAAGGCTGTCTGCCTCCGTTCCTGCCTCCTCTCTTGTTCTCACAAGCTTCACTCGGGTGGCGTGGATCCAAGTTGGAGACTGTTCAGTCAGCACGGCTGTTCTGGTTACTGCGACCATGGTAGTGGGTGGGCCATATGCGAAGTCACCTTGGGATTTTCCTTTCTTCAGTGTTTTGATCACTACCTCATCCCCCACCCTGTATGGGTGGGTGGGTTCCTGTGGAAGAGAGGGAGACTTACAAGCAACTTTTTCCTCAGTTTTATTAAGAACCTGTATCAATTTGGTGACATATTCTTCCCTTATTAAATCAAGATCACCTTCCTGCACTATCATTGGGCGTCTTGCCCAGGGGGTGGGGAAAGGCCTTCCCATGAGTATCTGTAAGGATTCTCAATACTGTTATATCCTACCCCCTCTTTGCAGACTAATCCTGTCTTAGGATTTTTCTGCAATACTGGATAACACCAGTCTTGCTGTTCCTGTTCAGTGGAATATCTTTGAAGATCGGTAAGCATTTGTGACATCTCAGGGGTTGGAGGTGCCAAACATGGCATCTCCCAATGGTTACATGGACCTGTGGGGTTGCATTTGGCCACTCGTTTCGCCACCTTATCTGCCAGCGCATTGCCCTGTGAGACATGATCCTTACCATCTGCTGCCGTGAATCCTCTCCTCAAATCATACCATGGTCCCACACTACCCCATGTGCGTACCTACTATCAGTATAAATGGTGACAGATCTATCAGTATGTAGAATACATGCTCTAGTGAGTGCAATGAGCTCAGCTGCCTGCTGTGTTGAGTGCGGATGTCCTTGAGTAGGCCTACAACATCATGAGTGGTGTGCAAAATGGTGTAACGTCACATTGTGAAAGGAGTTGCCAACTCTACCATCATAGCACAGGCTGCAAGAGAACACAGGCATGCCGGCATCCCTTGAACAGGGGTGGGCATTACCTTTGAGAAAAAATACACAAGGACGCAACTTGCCTCCGTGTTCTTGTGTCAGTACACCCGCCATGGTTTTACAATTTTGTCGTGCAAACATGTGGAAGTTTGTAGTCAGGGAGGTCCAATCCTGGACTTGACATTAATGAACATTTCAGATAATCAAATGCATTGTACATTTCTGAAGACCATCTTATTAAATCAGGTTTGTCCTGCAGTGTTGCCTGTCTCAAGATATTATCATGGTAGGAACAGTCTGGGATCCATTGTCTGCAGTAGTTTATCATTCCAAGGAAGGATAGCATTTCCTTCTTGGAGTGCGGGGTGACCAATCCCGCTACAGACTGAACTCTCCCTGGACTGATCCTCCTTTCCCCCTTTTTCAGGACAAACCCCAAGTATTCGACTTGCTGTTTACACCATTGCATTTTCCCTAATGACACTTTGTGTCCACATTCAAACAACCATTGTAACAGTGATATACCATCCTCAATGTTGGCCTCCACTGACATACTGCACAACAGTAAATCATCCACGTATTGCAACAACACGGAACCTTGGGGGGGGTGCCATGGTTTTAACGTGGCTTGGAGGACTATGCTGTACACTACAGGTGAATCAGCACATCCCTAGGGCATTTCTGCCCCAGGTCAGTTGACATCTGTCAAAGGAAAAAGCAAAAATTAGTCTGGTCTTCTTGTCAACTGGGATAGAAAAGAATGCATTTTTCAGATCTATCACACTGAACCAAACAGCGTCTGCTGGAATGGCAGATAGTAATTGAGTGATGTCAGGTACAACAGGGGCTATAGGCACAATGATGTTGTTGATGGCCCTTAAATCCTGTACAAAGCGGGCAGCACCATCTGCCTTTGTCACTGGATTCACGGGCGTGCTGTAGGGTGAAATCACCTCTTCCAGGATTCCCTTTTGTAGGAATTCTTTTATCATTGGCCTAAGTCCATTGAGTTTCTCTTTTGGCAGTAGGTATTGTTTCTGGAACACTGAAATGACACCTGGTTTTTCAGTAGCTTTGTAAGGTGTGCAATCTATGAATCCTGTGTCATATTCATTTGAAGACCATAATGCAGGGTTAATGTTGTTAAGTTCTGGGTGGTTCTGTATGTTTGCAAGAATCAGTGGCACTGGTGTAGAGACTGGAATGAGATCTGAGTGTACTCTTATGCCCTGATTTTTGGCTGACACTTGTAAGTCAAGCTTAATGAACAAATCTTTACTTAACACATTTGAGGTTGCACTGCTATCTACCATGAATCCTACTCTGAGTCATCTAAGTCCACCCCTTTTAGTCGGACGCTGTGGTCCACCTTCTGTCCGTGAGAACAGAGCTCTGATGTGAAGCACAACACTTAACATGTAACACATAACTTCAAACATTGAAAAAACAGATCTGACAATACAGACATAAACGCACAAAAGGCCCATAAAAACTTTTCATTGACTTCAATAATAAAAAATTTTTTTACAGCTTGATCAATGCTGTTGGCACCAATAAAAACCAAAAACTTCCAAGAAAAATAAAATAAAATTCTCAATGCGCATATTATATGAAAACAAATATCGTACTCCATACACATTCATATACATTTCATGTACTCATCTTCACAAAACAGCTCATAACCACACTCTCCTAAAGCATCCAACTGAATTGCACACACAGCTCTCCTAAAGCATCCATTAGGGCTCTTTCACACTTTCAACTCCACTACAACTCAGAGCCACACCCATTCACATTCCACTGAATCATTTGTCTTCCAACCTAATCACACAATTGTCTTTGTTTCATCCCAAAACTTGCAGCACAAACACAGCTTTCCGGGAAACACCACACACAGAATTGCTGATGGTCTGTCGCTGTAAGACAATATACATGTTATAATCATAAAGTCATTTTGTTAAACCCAAATCATTTTATATGTCAGGTGGTCTTAGTTAATGTTGTACATATATAATAATTCTTGTTAAAAGCTGGATTCTCACATTACACTGCTGGGGAAAGAAAATTATTGAACAATTTTTGTCTTCTATAATAATATTACACATATAACATCACTTACTCTGCAGGATTCTCTACTCCTTTGTATCATGTAATCCATATCCTAGGACGGGTCATGGTCAAAATGTGGCCATGCTTCTTTGTCTCCCAGACAAAGACCCTTTATCATGTCCATGTGGTACGGGCTATTATCGCCGTCCCTGGGAAAAAGGGGCTAGCAGCTTGCATGAACTCAGTCCATCCAGCTAAGTTATCCACCCATGGGTTAAATAGGAAGTAATTTGTGGGACTACACCGTGCAACATAAACTTTGCATGTTTCTCCCGTCTCAGGTTTGGGATGATTTGTTTTAGACCCTTGTGACCCCATTCCGTCTGATATTTTAATGATGCTACTTTCCTAGGACTGGCTGTACTGAAGCGTTAAGGATTCGACAAATTAATGCTGTCAACTAGGCAAAGGACTCAGGTCTGATCAGAAAATATCAGAGTGTCTCATCAAACATATAATTTGTTGCTTTGGTCTGCCGCTTGTGTTCACCTATCTGCGGGTTAATGGATTGCTCCCAGCCGGGGGTGGGGCGTATTGCAGACCTCCGCAACACAGTAAAACAACAATGCAATGTCCTTAAAACTCTATGCAAATAGTGAACTTCAGTCCGTACACTTACCACCCGGACATCAGTATCCTTATCTCAACTCTAATAATCTTATACTTTAAAACAACGTTAAAAGAGTCAAACCAAGCTCCATCCTTGTCTCCCTGAGACAATATTATGTAGTGCGCACTATATTTTCTCTGAGTGATCCTCACGGCGGACTCCCGGAGTCCCCGGGTCACTCCCCCAGACTCCCGGAGTCTGTACCCTGTATCCCTGATACAGTAATTATACTAGAAGTTGTAGGTTCTACTTACTAGATCGAGACGTGGTTCTCGGATCGGCTAGAGGACAATAACAGATGCCTTCCTTACCGAACACGAGGAAAACCTTCCCGATCCCGGACGAGCCCCCAACTGATAGGAATCTCTGACTGATAGGAATCTCTGAGTCCCACTTGGTACCCCTGGCACCAAACTTCTAGTATCGGCTTGGTTTGAGTCCTTTCTGACGTCAGGAGAGCGCTTCACTCAGTAAGTAACGAAAGACACAACAGTGATGTACTGAATGAACACTCTGAGGTTTATTTTTAATGCACACAGGTTATATAGAGGGGGCTTTACCCTCTTTATTAGCATATCATCGTATGTTATGTATTTAACCTATCATATTAACACGTTTCATTCTACGCTCAGAGAAATAGAAACAAAAACGGAACTTCCATATTAGGAATATTGTCCGGGAGTAGTGCCAAAGAGATAAGATTCAGGGTTACAGAGAATAGAAACCTTACAGTATATTAGTTTCACAGCAATCAGAGTTAGTACCTAACATAGAAACAAAACTTCAGCAAAAAGCAGAATTCATTTTGACATAATAAAGAACATGGATTCCTTTCAGTTACTTAGCAATATTACAATATTAGAAGCATCATACTTACCTGCTGGCTGCTGCGCTGTCTGTGTCCGGCCGGGAGCTCCTCCTACTGGTAAGTTACAGGTCTGTGCGGCACATTGCTTAATGATCTGTCACTTACCAGTAGGAGGAGCTCCCGGCCGGACACAGACAGCGCAGCAGCCAGCAGGTATGATGCTTCTAATATTGTAATATTGCTAAGTAACCATGGCAACCAGGCCTGCAGTAGCGTCCTGGTTGCTATGGTTACCGATCGGAGCCCCAGAGCGATTAAACTGGGACTCCAATCGGAATCTCCGCTGCCACCAATGATCGGGGGGAGGGGAGGCCGCACACTGGCCACCAATGATATTAATACAATAGAGGGGGAGCGGGGGGGGGCCGCACACTGGCCACCAATGATATTACAATAGAGGGGGGAGGGGGGCCGACGGAGGCCGCACACTGGCCACCAATGATATTACAATAGAGGGGGGGCCGGGGGGGCCGCACACTGGCCACCAATGATATTACAATAGAGGGGGGGCGGGGGGGCCGCACACTGGCCACCAATGATATTCAAACTGGGGAGGGAGGGGGGTCTGCCCCCTGCTGCCTGGCAGCCCCTGATCTCTTACAGGAGGCTATGATACCCACAATTAACCCCTTCAGGTGCGGCACCTGAAGGGTTAATTGTGCTGATCACAGCCCCCTGTAAAAGATCGGGTGCTGCCAGGCAGCAGGGGGCAGTCATGTACACAGTTAGTAGTATATTCTAACTAGAAGCGTCCCCATCACTATGGGAACGCCTCTGTGTTAGAATATACTGTCGGATCTGAGTTTCACGATGTAACTCAAATCTGATGGTATATTCTAACATAGAGGCGTTCCCATGGTGACGGGGACGCTTCAAGTTAAAATATACCATCGGATTGGAGAAAACTCCGATCCTATGGTATATTAACTCCTGACTTTACATTGAAAGTCAATGGGGGACGGATTCGTTTGCAATTGCACCATATTGTGTCAACGTCAAACGGATCCGTCCCCATTGACTTGCATTGTAATTCAGGACGAATCCGTTTGGCTCCGCACGGCCAGGCGGACACCAAAATGACTTTTTTTTCATGTCCGTGGATCCTCCAAAAATCAAGGAAGACCCACAGACGAAAAAACGGTCACGGATCACGGACCAACGGAACCCCGTTTTGCGGACCGTGAAAAAATACGGTCGTGTGCATGAGGCCTAAGGCAGTGATCTGTAAATTAGGGTGGGAAGTGACCAGTACGATGAAGGGGGCAGTGAAGAGATGAACCAAAGTCACTGGAACCTTATTGGCTGCTATGAACAAGCTCCACTCGTCTTATGCAGTGGTTTAGATGAACTTCTTCATACACATAAATCATCCCATACAGTTCCCTGGTACAGTAATGATCCCCCTCCTGCAATGTCAGAACTTACCATGATCTAAAGAGGGGTCGCAGACTTCACTACAGACACACGGATGCTTCTCTCTTGCAGACAGAGGGGGATGTGATGCAGCAGAGCTGGGAGAGATCTTCCTCCTCCTGCAGCCGGCAACCAGGAATGACAGTTTGTAACAGCAATTATCATTCATGTTTCTATGGGGAAGTGCTGATTGGTTGATCAGATTCTAATCCACCAATCAGCAGCTCTCTGTTCTCTACAGCCTGTGAGTGGAGGAGCACACAACAGCCCGAGCCCTGAGTGCAGCACAACTGATGTGTGCGACTGCGAGGTGGACTGCATTTTCTTGATTAAAGGACCAATTATTACCCCCATTGCAAAGTGTTAGTAGGGTTGATGCAAATTACATTTCCCATTAGTGTCCATACTTTTTCTCTTTTTCCCCTGAAATACCTCAACTTTTTTGTTTATAGCAAGGTACATATGGTTAAAGGAAAACATTTTTTTTTATTTCACTATGCCGTAAATAAGCATTATTATTAATCTCACTAGATGCATTTTATCCCGTTCCTGTTATTTTTCACCTTCCCGACAGAGCCTAGTTTTAAAAATCTGTAACTTTGGGATGCTTTAATTATCCAAGCCATTAAGAGACTCTTTTTCTAAATTTTCTAAATTTTTATTTCTCTGCTGTTGTATTTAACTTTTTTTGCGATATGTTTAATTTAATTCTGTATTTGGGATAAAAAGCAAAAAGAAAAGAAAAAAGAAGAATATTCAGGAGGCTCCTGAAAAATGGAGAGATCTATTGCATGAGTTGGCAAATCTCCTGGGCATCACGGAAGCATTCTGGCACTTACCGTACTATAGTCCTCCATGAACCTGTGTGTGGGATCAGATGCAGCTCTGGCACCCAAATGTACACCGAGGGGGCAGTGCCATGTCATGAAAAGGATGTGTGGCCTATTAGAATTGTGTATGGTCTGCAGAAAGGGGCTGTGCATTGTGCCTGTGTATACTATGAAAGGCACATGGCAGACTCCAAGAAATCAAGCACTGATGGCCTAACCTAAGAAAAGGGCATCAGAATTAAAGTTGCAATGAAAACTTGCTCTGCTATATGGCTGCCCAACTGCGGTGCACAGTACATTACACACCAATCAGCCATAACATTGGAACCACATACCGTAGGTGAACTGAATAACATTATATTTAGAGTTGAGCGGACACCTGGATGTTCGGGTTCGGCAGGTTTGGCCAAACTTGAAAAGAAAGTTCGGGTTCGGGACCCGAACTTGACCCGAACTTGACCCCGAACCCAAACCCCATTGAAGTCATTAAAATGGCTCTAAAATAGTCCTGGAAAGGGCTAGAGGGCTGCAAAAGGCATCAAAATGTGCTTAAGAGCATGGCAACTGTTCTGCAAGCAAATGTGGATAGGGAAATGACTTAAAATAACATAAAATACAGAAAAATTTAAAATAACAATCTGGATCTAGGAGTAGGAGGTTGAGGAGGCGGTGGATGGGTGTATGTGGCGGTGTAGGTTGACATGGCGTTGTAGGTGGAAGCGGCGGTGAAGGAGGAATAGGTAGCCAACACTGATTTGTGTTATTTTTTATTTTTAAATTGGGGTATCCCCCAAAATATTGGGACATATAACAAAATAAAACTAAGAATAAGTGCACTTGAGTACAAGAATGGATGGTTGAGGCTGGTATAAATGTCTATTCTGCACAAGGTACGGACAAGTCCTGTGGGATCCATGCCTGGTTCATTTTAATAAACGTAAGCTTGTCCACATTGGCTGCGGCCTGTGATAATGCTCTCTGCCGTGCTAAACACACGTTTACACTATACACTGGCTGCAGGGCAGGTCAGCACCTCCAAGGCTGACAAAGCTTTTCCACATTTGGGCCATGCTAACCCTGCCTTCTCAGGTGCTGGTGGTGCCCCAGCTGCGTTGGCGACCTCCTCCTCCTCCTCTGCCTTCGCCTTGTCCTTCCACTGTGCCCTCGCTGTCAGGTGGGAATGCTATCATCAGCGTGCGCTTGTAGTCGCGCATCTTCCGATCAGTAACAGATGTTTTCACTAAATTTAGTTCCCTGTCAGCAATGCAGAGCAGGGGGGTTCATTCACGGCAAAATGGGGTTCATGTCACCCAGCAATACAATAGAGGATTTTGAGAGATTTAGGCCCCTGTCAGCAATGCAGAGCAGGGGTTCATTCAAGGCAAAAGGGGGTTCATGTCACCCAGCAATACAACAGAGGATTTTGAGAGATTTAGGCCCCTGTCAGCAATGCAGAGCAGGGGTTCATTCACGGCAAAAGGGGGTTCATGTCACCCAGCAATACAACAGAGGATTTTGAGAGATTTAGGCCCCTGTCACCCAGGCACAGCAGGGGCTCATTTACGTCAAAAGGGGGTTCATGTCACCCAGCAATACAACAGAGGATTTTGAGAGATTTAGGCCCCTGTCAGCAATGCAGAGCAGGGGTTCATTCACGCAAAAGGGGGTTCATGTCACCCAGCAATACAACAAAGGATTTTGAGAGATTTAGACCCCAGTCAGCAATGCAGAGCAGGGGTTCATTTACAGCAAAAGGGGGTACATCTCACCCAGCAATACAACAGCGGATTTTGAGAGATTTAGGCCCCTGTCTCCCAGGCACAGCAGGGGTTCATTTACTTCAAAAGGGGGTTCATGTCACCCAGCAATACAACAGAGGATTTTGAGAGATTTAGGCCCCTGTCAGCAATGCAGAGCAGGGGTTTATTCACGGCAAAAGGGGGTTCATGTCACCCAGCAATACAACAGAGAATTTTGAGAGATTTAGGCCCCTGTCACCCAGGCACAGCAGGGGTTTGTATACGCCAAAAATGGTAAAATGTCACCGACAATTGAAAATAAGATTTTTTTTTAATTTAGGGCACTAAAATTGCCACTTTTTTAAATTAAAATGGCTCTAAAATATTCCTTGAAAAGGCTAGAGGGATGTAAAAGGCAGTAAAGTGTGCTTAAGAGAATGGCAACTGCTCTGCAAACAAATGTGGATAGGGAAATAACTTAAAATGAAATAAAATAACTAAAAATTACAAATTATTAACCTGCAACTCAGAGAAGGAGGTGGATATGGAGTCGGAGGTTGAGGTGGCGGTGAATATGGTGTTGTGGGTGGAGGCAGCAATGGAGGAGGAACAGGTAGCCAACAATGTTTTTTTTATTTTTTATTGGGTAGGTAGCCCCCAAAATATTGGGACAAATAAAAAAAAGAAAACAAAGAATCATTGCACTTGACTTGAGTACAAGAATGTATGTTTGATGGTGGTATAAATGTCTATTCTGCACAAGGTACAGACAAGTCTTGTGGGATCCAAGCCTGGTTTATTTTAATGAACGTTAGCTTGTCCACATTGGCTGTGGACAGGCGGCTGCGTCTGTCTGTAATGACGCCTCCTGCCATGCTAAATACACGTTCAGAGAGTACACTGGCTACAGGGCAGGCCAGCACCTCCAAGGCATACAGGGCAAGCTCTGACCATGTGGACAATTTGGAAACCCAGAAGTTGAATGGGGCAGAACCATCAGTCAGTACGTGTAGTCGTGTGCACAGGTACTGTTCCACCATGTTGTTCAAATGCTGCCTCCTGCTAACACGCTCCATATCAGCAGTTGGGGCCGTTTGTTGCGGCGAGGTGACAAAGCTTTTCCACATGTCAGCCATGCTAACCCTGCCTTATGAGGTGCTGTCGCTGACACAGCTGCGTTGGCGACCTCTTCCTCCTCCCCTGCCTTCGCCTTGTGCTTCCACTTGTCCCCCGGCGTCAGTCGGGAATGCTCTCAGGCGCGCGTCTACCAGTGTGCGCCTGTAGTCTCGCATCTTCCGATCACTCTCCAGTGAGGGAATTAAGGACGGCACATTGTCTTTGTAACGGGGATCCAGCAGGGTGGCCACCCAGTAGTCAGCACACGTTAAAATGTGGGCAACTCTGCAGTCGTTGCGCAGGCACTGCAGCATGTAGTCGCTCATGTGTGCCAGGCTGCCCAGAGGTAAGGACAAGCTGTCCTCTGTGGGAGGCGTATCGTCTGCGTCCTCCGTATCCCCCCAGCCACGCACCAGTGATGGGCCCGAGCTGCGTTGGATGCCACCCCGCTGTGAACATACTTCATCCCCATCCTCCTCCTCCAGTAGTGGGCCCTGGCTGGCCAAATTTGTACCTGGCCTCTACTGTTGCAAAAATCCTCTTTCTGAGCAACTTCTAAAAGATAGGCCTGAAAGTGTTAGAGATGACCCCTCTTCCTCCTCCTCGTCCTGGGCCACATCCTCTTCCATCATCGCCCTAAGTGTTTTCTCAAGGAGACATAGAAGTGGTATTGTAACGCTGATAACGGCGTCATGTCCACTGGCCATGTTGGTGGAGTACTCGAAACAGCGCAACAGGGTACACAGGTCTTGCATGGAGGCCCAGTCATTGGTGGTGAAGTGGTGCTGTTCCGCAGTGCGACTCACCCGTGCGTGCTGCAACTGAAACTCCACTATGGCCTGCTGCTCGCACAGTCTCTCCAGCATGTGCAAGGTGGAGTTCCACCTGGTGGGCACGTCGCATATGAGGCGAGCAGCAGCAGGGTGAGAACGCCGAAAGCGCGCACAGATGGCCCGCACTTTATGCAGCAGCTCAGACATGTCGGGGTAGTTGTGAATGAATTTCTGCACCACCAAATTCAGCACATGCGCCAGGCAAGGGATGTGTGTCAAACCGGCTAATCCCAGAGCTGCAACGAGATTTCGCCCATTATCGCACACCACCAGGCCAGGCTTTAGGCTCACTGGCAGCAACCACTCGTCGGTCTGTTGTTCTATACACCGCCACAACTCCTGCACGGTGTGGGGCCTGTCCCCCAAACACATCAGTTTCAGAATGGCCTGCTGACGTTTACCCCTGGCTGTGCTGAAGTTGGTGGTGAAAGTCTGTCGCTAACCGGATGAGGAGGTGGTAGAAGAGAAGGAGGAAGCCGAGTAGGAAGAGGAGGCAACAGGAGGCAAAGAATGAGGCCCTGCGATCCTTGGTGGCAGAAGGACGCGCACTTGATTTTATTAGATACTTGGTTGTGCAGGCAGGGCACTGCTCTCCTGGAGAAGTAGTGGCGGCTGGGAACGACGTACTGTGGGACAGCAAGCGACATGAGCTGTTTGAAGCTGTCCGTCTCCACCAGCCTGAATGACAGCATTTCAAAGGCCAGCAGTTTAGAAATGCTGCCATTCAGGGCCAGGGATCGAGGGTGGCTAGGTGGGAATTTACGCTTTCTCTCAAAGGTTTGTGAGATGGAGAGCTGAACGCTTCCGGTGACATGGTGGAGATGCTTGGTGACGGAGGTGGTGTTGTTGGTGGCACATCCTCTGTTTGCTGGGCGGCAGGTGCCAACGTTCCTCCAGAGGCGGAGGAAGAGGCCAAGGCAGCAGCAGAAGAGGGAGCAGGAGGGGCCTGACCCCTTTCTTGGTTTTGAAGGTGCTTACTCCACTGCAGCCCGTGTCTCACATGTAGATGCCTGGTCATGCAGGTTGTGCTAAGGTTCAGAACGTTAATGCCTCGCTTCAGGTTCTGATGGCACAGCGTGCAAACCACTCTGGTCTTGTCGTCAGCACATTGTGTAAAGAAGTGCCATGCCAGGGAACTCCTTGAAGCTGCCTTTGGTGTGCTCGGTCCCTGGTGACGGTGGCCAGTAGCAGGCGAACTGTTTTGGCGACGGCTACTCTGCTTTTGCACCCTTCTCCCGCTTTTGCAACCCTGTTGGCTCGGTCTCACCACTGCCTCTTCCCCGAAGTCAGTGGCACGACCTACATTCTATGTGGGGTCTAGGACCTCATTGTCCCCTTTATCGTCTTCCACCCAGTCTTCCTCCCTGACCTCCTTTTCGGTCTGCACACTGCAGAAAGACGCAGCAGTTGGCACCTGTGTTTCGTCATCATCAGAGACGTGCTGAGGTGGTATTCCCATGTCCTCATCAGGAAACATAAGTGGTTGTGCGTCAGTGCATTCTATGTCTTCCACCCCTGGGGAAGGGCTGGGTGGATGCCCTTGGGAAACCCTGTCAGCAGAGTATTCAAACAGCATAAGAGACTGCTGCATGACTTGAGGCTCAGACAGGTTCCCCGATATGCACGGGGGTGATGTGACAGACAGCATGGGTTTCAGGCGCCACCTGTGCGCTTTCTGCAGAAGACTGGGTGGGAGATAATGTGAACGTGCTGGATCCACTGTCGGCCACCCAATTGACTAGCGCCTGTACTTGCTCAGGCCTTACCATCCTTAGAACGGCATTAGGTCCGACCAAATATCGCTGTAGATTCTGGCGGCTACTGGGACCTGAGGTAGTAGGTTCAGTACGACGTGTAGCTGTGGCAGAACGGCCACGTCCTCTCCCTGCACCAGAGGCTTCACCAACACCACCACCACGACTATGACTGCGTCCCTTATTAGATGTTTGCCTCATAGTTAGCGTTTACAAAGCAAAGTAAAAAGTGGTTAAGTCTGGTAAAAAAAATTAACCGCCAATAAAAACCCTGATGTAGGGTATTGCACTCAATTTTTTTTTTTTAACTCTATATGACAGCGGTATTTGTGGCCTAAATGTGACACTCACTTATGCACGTGTAATCCCAGATGTGCAATATATTAGAGGCTTTTTTCACCCCAGTAACCAAAAAGGCGTATTTCTGGCCTAAATGTGACACTCACTTATGCACGTGTAATCACAGATGTGCAATATATTAAAGGCATTTTTCACCCCAGTAACCAAAAAGGCGTATTTCTGGCCTAAATGTGACACTCACTTATGCACGTGCAATCACAGATGTGGAATATATTAGAGGCTTTTTTCACCCCAGTAACCAAAAAGGCGTATTTCTGGCCTTAATGTGACAATCACTTATGCATGTGTAATCATAGATGTGCAATATATTAGAGGCTTTTTTCGCCCCAGTAACCAAAAAGGCGTATTTCTGACCTTAATGTGACAATCACTTATGCACGTGTAATCACAGATGTGCAATGTATTAGAGGCTTTTTTCACACCAGTAAGAAAAAAGCTGTATTTCTGGCCTTAATGTGACAATCACTTATGCATGTGTAATCACAGATGTGCAGTATATCAGAGGGTTTTTTCACCCCAGTAACCAAAAAGGCGTATTTCTGGCCTTAATGTGACAATCACTTATGCACGTGTAATCACAGATGTGCAGTATATTAGAGGCTTTTTTCACCCCAGTAACCAAAAAGGCGTATTTCTGGCCTAAATGTGACAATCCCTTATGCACGTGTAATCCCAGATGTGCAATATATTAGAGGCTTTTTTCACCCCAGTAACCAAAAAGGCGTATTTCTGGCCTTAATGTGACAATCACTTATGCACGTGTAATCCCAGATGTGTAATATATTAGAGGCTTTTTTCACCCCAGTAACCAAAAAGGCGTATTTCTGGCCTAAATGTGACACTCACTTATGCGCGTGTAATCCCAGATCTGCAATATATTAGAGGCTTTTTTCACCCCAGTAACCAAAAAGGCGTATTTCTGGCCTTAATGTGACAGTCACTTATGCACGTGTAATAACAGAAGTGCAGTATATGAGAGGCTTTTTTCACCCCAGTATGCCAAAGCCGTATTTATGGCCTAAATGTGACAGTCACTTATGCACGTGTAATCCCAGATGTGCAGTATGTAACCAAAAAGCTGTATTTCTGTTCTAAATGTGACAGTCACTTATGCACGTGTAATCACAGATGTGCAGTATATTACAGGCTTTTTTCACCCTAACCAAAAAGCTGTATTTCTGTCCTAAATGTGACAGTCACTTATGCTTGTCTAATCCCAGATGTGCAGTATATTAGAGGGTTTTTTCACCCCAGTATGCCAAAGCTGTATTTCTGGACTTGCAGATAGCCTATGCTGGTGCACTATCGTTGCATAAAATGGCTGCCGATCAGGTATTGATATTGATGAGATGAAGAAAAAAAAGTTAGTTTTCAGCAGTAGTTGGCTCAGGGCAGGCTTAAAAAAATTGTGCACTGCACCCACAAAACACTTTTTCTGTAGATCGCTGAGTACATAAACCAGTTCTTAATAAGATCGCTCCCTGATCTTTCCCTCACAGCAGCTGCAGCCTCTCCCTACACTAATCCGAGCAGAGTGACGGGCGTCGCTACGTGACTCCAGCTTATATAGAGGCTGGGTCACATGCTGCAGTTGGCCAATCACAGCCATGCCAATAGTAGGCATGGCTGTGATGGCCTTTTGAGGCAAGTAGTATGACAATTGTTGATTGGCTGCTTTGCAGCCTTTCAAAAAGCGGCATAAAAATCGCCGAATACCGAAGCCGAACCCAAACTTTTACGTAAATGTTCGGGTTCGGGTCCGGGTGCCGAAAAACATAAAGTTCGGTACGAACCCGAACTTTACAGTTCAGGTTCGCTCAACTCTAATAATGAGTGCTACACCTGGCCAGTCGAATACGCTGAGAGGCTGATGAAAAAGATCCTGGTTCTCTTTGGAATGATTGGGTGCAGTCGGAGAAAGCCTGCATGTCAGTCCACTTGGTATATCTGATGAGCCTGTAGAGCAAAAGCACCTGGGTGAGAACAACTGGCTGATGTAAATGTAGCATGGGGGTGGGGAAAGGTGGATTGTGCAGAATGACAGATTTTACTGTCATTACTGGTGAACTTCCCGGGGTGGAGATGAAGCCCCAGGAAGGAAGATTGAGCTTCTGGGAGGAATATGTGGGGTAACTAAGCCCACCAGCGAGTCCTTGAGGGCCAGGCAGAAAGTTGGGTATCTCGGCCAATGGTCTTCAAATTAATTGACATGATAAGCTTACTAAATGTTTGCAAGACCCATTTAAGCACAGTTTTAAACCTCTGGCCCAGGATGTATGGCCCCTGCTGGGATGGATCGGCAGTCTACCGCCTAGTTTTTCCTTCCGCAAACTCTAGGAGCCAAGATCCAGGCATTGGTAAAACCTTAGTTTGGAACCCGAGGCTGCAAAACTCTGCCCTAGACACAGCGTCTGCTGATGCTCCATAAGGGTGCAATTTCAGATTTCCTCCTCCGATGGCAAATTAGAACCTTACCTCTTTGAGCTTGCTTTAAAAATCAACATGTGCCCTGCTATGAGGAGACGATTCCCAAGCACCGTCCCCCTCCATTGTCCAATCCCCACCCGTTCGGGGTCACGGGGGAGGGAAAACACCACTGGTTCCCAGAGACAAGGAACTCTGGTGTGGGCTCAGCGACTGCTAGGGCCCCATTACATTTCCAGGAGAAGATTAAAGGGTTTGTGCAGAAGGAATATATTGATGACCTATCCTCATGACAGGTCATCAATATCTGATGGGCGGGGGTCTGACAACCCAGCTGATCAGCGGTTTGAAGAGGTGACGCTCCATGCGAGAGCTGCTTCCTCTTCATTACACTCAGCGGCGACTCCTTTGCAGTGGTGGCATTCAAGTGAATAGAGCGAGTACTTGTGATTACACTTCACTTCCGAGACCACGGGCAGTGGAGCACTGTCTCCTCTTCAAACAGCTGATCGGTCAGGGTGCCTGGTGTTGGACCCCCCCCCCCTCCCCGCTCAGATATTGATGACCTATTCTGTGAATAGCTTATCAATGTATAGCACCTACACAAACCCTTTAAGCCCCAGGGAGGAAGATGAAGCAGTTCTCTTGGCATGACTGACCCTTTATTGAGTTGGAGCTAGCATCCTTTCACACCCCCAGTACCTGAGGTCCACGCAACAAGAGAATGGGAGGTCGGTACCCGGGGCCATGGAACTTTGGTCAGGACACAATGAGCGGCCATGTCCGTTCAACTACCAGGGTTGAAGATTATGCATTTAGCTGGAAAATTAAGCCACAGACTCACAGTGTCAGGCACCTTGAGGACCACAGCCACCCTCACTGCCTCAGTCACCGCTCCTACCCTCTCCTCTCTTCTCACCTAGTGCGCTGCACATCAACTTTATCATGACACGAGTTCCTTTTTGATAAATTTGTCATCTCTGAAAAGCTTGTCATCTCTGCTCCATCCTCTTGCTGCACAGGTTTAAAAACGCACCACTGGCTTTGTCGCTATGCAATATTTAATGAACGTTCACTCCGAAGCAATACCACCCAAACCAAAGATTATGAAAGAAGTGCACAAAACACTTAAATTGGGTGTAAAATAGAGAGAATTTATTTAACATCAAATGACTGTATTTTTATTCAGTGCCTCAAATTTATTTTCAGGCCAATCACTATGAATAAGGCACTGAACATGGCACAACCCCCGACTCACGAAGAGTCACACCCCCGCACTCAGGAGAGGAAAACCCCCTGTAGGGGAAACCTCTAGGGGACCATGGCTGGAGGGTTACCCTTCCCTTGGGCTTAGAAGGTTAATGCCAAAATGAAACAAGATATTTTATCAATGAGACATGATAGAAATTCATTAAAGATATGACAGAAAGGACATCAAATAGTCATACATGTTAAAGCGTTAAAGAAACTGATTAGTAAGCAGTTACACAATATTAAACACTCTGTGCCAGCCTCTTACGGAGATAGCCAAATTCAACCACGTAAATTTTCAGCAGCTGGCGCTGGATGTGAGGGAGATCTGGCTGCAGCATCTGTTGACCCATTGATGGCTAGGGCGAATTTGGATGATCTGGCTGGCTAGACGGATAGGGCTGATCTGACTGGCTAGGTGGATTAGGCTGATCTGGCTGGCTAGGCGATAGGGCTGATCTGGCTGGCTAGGAGGGGACCCCTTCCTCCCTCTACAGATGGTGAAGCTACAGGTCTTCAGACACATCAAGCATGGCTCTGCAAATGGCCGTTTGTCCTTCTGTTATGGAACCTTCATCTGTGGGTACTTTATGTCAAAGACTTATGCATCTATGACATCAGCAGCACAATTTCCATAGTTACTACAGGGGCTTATTATTGATACCTACCTCATGCTAGATGGCAGCCTGAAGTGCAGCTCTGCTGTATGAGACTCCCTCACAGCCTTATATAATTGGCAATTTGGATCCAGCATGGTCAAAATAGGTGGCCCCAGATCCGCTGATGCACAGGGACACTCTAAAGAATCGGTCCCAAGCGAATCCATGGAGAAATTCATAAAGAAAGCCGCTCAAGCACATGTGGCTAAAGAATCTAAGATGGCGCTCGGAACGCCGCGAGCAGCAGGGAATGATCTGAAAACAACGGCTGCTTCTGAGAAGGTAAGGGAGGTCTCCCCTGGGGCCGATACCCTACCCATCTCCAGATCGTTCCTGAAAGACGCCCTGCTTGAAGCGCTAGAGCCGCTCAGAACGGATCTGGCCTCCATAAAAGAAGACATGCGTCACATTGGGAGGAAGGTTGAAGTTTTAGAGGACACGCAGTCAGCAATAATATTGCATCAGAGTGCGGTATCCTCTACCCAGACCCTGCATCAGAAACATGAAAGAAAACCGGCAATCCCAAAAATCTTTGCTGGTGATAGATTTATTGGTCACTCATATTAGGGTGACGCGCGGCGTTTCGGCACTCACAGGTGCCTTTTTTAAACAAGAAGTGAGCAGCAGTATGAGTCAATACTCATACCTTATACTGCTGCTCACTTCTTGTTTCAAAAAGGCACCTGTGAGTGCCGAAACGCCGCGCGTCACCCTAATATGAGTGACCAATAAATCTATCACCAGCAAAGATTTTTGGGAGTGCCGGTTTTCTTTCATTCTTCTGATTTGGGATTACATCCACACAAACCGAGCATCCCTTAACCAGCACGCTGTGCTGCCTGACTTCATTACACAGTATTCCTCCATCAGAAACATCTGAACTCTCTGTATACACCCCTGGAAGATCAGGAGAACAGGGAAAGATGGAATAATTTGCGCTTTAGGGGCATCCCTGAAAATGTGGGTACAGATGACATACATGAGGCAGTTATGAACATTTGCTTGCAACTACTGGGCCCAGATTCCTCACATGAAATCATCATTGAGAGAGCCCACAGAGCACTTCATCCAAAGCCTCAACCTGCAGTGCCTCCAAGAGACGTGATCTGCAAATTTCTCCATTATCCAGTTAAGGATGCGATACTAAGCAAAGCACGTAATACCCCGCAATTGATTGTGGATGATAGCCCTATTACAATCTTTCAAGATCTGGCCCAATCCACTTTAAAGAAAAGAAGGGCTTTGAAGCCACTTACTGACTGGCTACGCAATAATGAAGTTCTGTACAAGTGGCTATTTCCTTTTGGAATATCTTTTCTCGGTCAGCGAGTTTACATCTTTTCATTCCATGACCTACCCAAAGCATTTGACGTCTTGCAAATCAACCATCTCCCCATTGAAAACTGGGACATTATTCAAGGCAATACTTCATCATCCAACCTTCCTTCAATTGTCCCGTGGGAGATGCCGCGCCCTGCCAAGCCCCAAAGATCAAGAAGAGGTCGCCATTCTTCCACGCCAAGACGCCTTCCTCTCACTGAAGACTGAGGAAATCCTTGCTTAAATAGATGGGACCATCTGCAATGAGCAGGACCGTGGTACGGTTAGGCGGACGCCAAAATATGCAGTGGGTCTGGATATGGGTATAATAGTCTATGTCTTTTGTTTGTGACGCCAATTACAGCGTGCGAAGGGTACAATCTCAGGGCCCTTTAAGGTGTTGCAACTCACGTACCAGGTTAGGATTGCCAGAGTGGTGTAATGTCTCTGTGTGGTAGCAGTAATAGTGTCAACGGTGTCTCCTACCTTGGTACGGCTGGACTCCTGGATCCTGGCTCACTTGCAATAAATGTTGCTAGTAGGAGTAATTGAGGAACTTGGTAGCAATGAATGAGATCCAGACTTGGAATATAATTCAACTTGTCTTTACTGGAGGCAGCATTAATCCATATGAGGTACAGCAATAGTCTTTGGGTCCCAGCAGGTATTGGCAATGTATAGCAGGGATCAATATCTCTTCTGCTTCTATCATGTGCCTGGAGAATATGGGAGGAATCTGTCTTCTGCTCTGTCTATGTTCTGCTGTGTACGGGACTGACTAGCTGAGGAGGAATTTGGCTTCTCCTGGTCTCTGGATGTTACTCACAGTTATGCTCACAGGGAATGGTTTGTCCTGGAGTTCTGGAGGTGCTGCTTGCTTGTCAACCAGCTGAGGCTGAAGGCTCAGACTGGGGATGAAGATCTTTGGTCTCAACCGAGACAAGATCCTGGGTTGGGATCCCTAGAACTGGGAGCTCCTACCAGCACAGCCTTCCCCTAGCCGGGGTGGCTGGCACACACTAACTGAAACTTCCTTTCCTCCCCATGAGACAGGAGATGGGCCAGCCCACTTCTGCTCATAGAGGGGGAGCTAAACTGGAATGTACTATTCCAGTTTAGAAACACTAAACTGACACTAAGGCCTTGCTAGACATTGCTGCCACCTGCTGGTGTACATGGAAATTACAGCAAATATATATAACAGGCTTAGAAAATGCATATTTGTGAGGAATCTGATGTTAAATTACACAGGATGACAATGCAGATGTTACCAATAAATAGTAGCGGGGAGAAAGAGTTTAGTAACATAACTCTGGGATGTTACATTCCCCTTTACTTTGAGTTAAGCTGCTGTCATGACTGTGACTGATCCAGACAGGTCTGGGAGGAGAAGGTTGCAGCGACTTGCTACTCGCGATAGCTTGTGAGTTTGCTCCGTGGTTCAGGGTATGTCATCTGGGTTTTGCCTTGTGAACCTTTTTGTCCTGACTGGGAGTTTGTAGGCATCCTTCTCAGGTGAGCCCTGTCTGCCACTCCCAGCTACTATATTAGTTTCACTTTCACTTGCAGTCATTGCCAGATATAGTCCTTACTTCCAGTTCTATTCTGACCTTTGAAGGAGATCGTTGGATGGTGTTGCTGTGGAGCTCTTGTCCGCCATGGACGGTCGTGATTGGGATCGCCTTCTCTGCTCGTGACTGGATAAGTCTATCTCTGATATAGTTTGTTTGTTGCTGTCTTCCCCTGCTGTTCTCCTAGACATGAGTGATGGTGACTAGTGCTCCCATCGGCCTTTCCCCACTCTAGGCTTTAGGGTGACTGAGGGTTTAGGCATCCTGCTCGCCGCACGGGTTCACACCCCGTCTAGGGTATCAGGGCAGACAGGTGCCAGCTTAGGGTTAGTCAGGGGTGGCCATACGATTCCTATCCGTAGATAAGGGTCCCCCTTCCCCTCCGTCTGGTGTGACACGACTGCTGCTGGGGTAGCGGTCGTGACAGCTGCCCTCGGCTTATGCTTAGGAGGGAGAGGAATCAGCTCTGGGGTACCCAATAAAGTACAAAGTGCTGCATGAAATACATATAAAGACATACAAAGACAAAAGATGAAACGGCTTTCCCCAGGTTCCTGCCCGCTAGAGTAAGGTGTCCAACACACCGTTTCCTTCTCTTGGTATAACCAGTGAACCTATTACTGCACTAAGCAAACATTACTGACTGACTTTGAAGTGTTATTATGGCCATCAAACACCAAAGAAAGCATGGGGGTGTCTTTACTCTGTAGTCCCACCATTGTGTAATGAAATACCCGCAAATGAAAGGGTGGCTTTATCCTGTATTCCCTTTCCTGCACCAAAGCCTGAGAAATTTGGCTTAAAGCACGATCACTATGGTGACTAAGGGGTAACTAAATTATGGCTATAAGGCTTGAGGTACCATACCTTAGGCAAAGGTTCAGAAGGGGAGGTATTTATCGTCTCCATGCTGTTCTGGTAATGTCACAGGAGGAGGGTATTACAATCCCATGGATCTCCTGGAAATAAGACACTTCAGGATGGGAGCAATCCTGAACATGAAACTAGCGGGAAGGAGCGGTCTATGACTTCTAACGATTCCCGAAGCAGCGGGGTTACCCGTGTAGTTACTGGATCTGCCAGAACTTACCACTTGGTCCTACCTGTGCACTAAGTGTAGGCCATTAGTTTTAAGCGTCAGTATAAAGGCAGTCCGTATAAAGGAAGGAGAGAATAAGAGCTGTCAAATAAGGCATACAAGAGTAAGTTGCTACATTTTTTGTTAAGTGCAATTGTTAAGTGCAATCATCACAAATAGTGCATAAATTCACATTGCGGCACCTAGGAGAGAATACACACAATGGGCATGTTATACTTGAACGTTACATAACAGGTAAACTGATAATTAGTGCATAAATTCACATTGCGGCACCTAGGAGAGAATACACACAATGGGCATGTTATACTTGAACGTTACATAACAGGTAAACTGGTAATTTTTTTTTTTTTTTTTAAATATATATTTTTATTTTCCAAATCATAGTGTTAGTACATAAGACAATAATAATCATAACGGTATGCCTGACATGGCAAACATAAACATCTTTACAAATAGAAAAGTTCTATACAACATCCCAAGAACACCCTCACAATAATAAATATTAATAACTAACTATATCCCCCACCCCCCCCCCCATTGGCTGCCGTCCACTCCATCATTTTAATGTTTACAATAATAACAATTTATGGCTATGTAGATCTGCGTGCAATTCTCCGTTTCCTTTCAATGTCCTCATAAACTTTAATTTTCTGAAGATATGCACCCCACTCCCTTATTGAGGGCGGGGAGACAGAGCCCCAATACTTTATCAATATAGCTTTAGCGACCATCAAACCCCGCATCCAAATCGGTCTGACCTGGGCCGGGACTTCCCCTTCTAACCCACATTCTCCAAAGAGCATTATCAGAATCCCTGGGTTATAATTCGTTGAGCTCTCCCTTTGTAGGGTAGCGAAAACCTCATCCCAGTAACTTCTTATTTTGCTGCAGCTCCAAAGCAAGTGGACATAGTCCGCATTAATATATCCGCATTTGGAGCAGCAGCAATCGCGCTCTTTATTTTGGGGAAATTTTCCTTGAATTTTAGGCGTATAGTAAAGTCTATGAAGGATCTTAAATTGGATTAACCTGTGCGCACTGGAAACTGACACCCTTCTCACATTCCTATAAATAGTAGACCACTGTAGTGGGGGGCAATTCAGCTCTTGCTCCCACTTAACTGTGCTCTTGAAAGGTGTTATAGTTGCCAGTGCGATTCAGAGTTTTTCATACAGTCTGGATAATTTTACTTTTTCGTATTTCTGAGCGTCACAAAAATCAAAAAATATATTCTCTCGTGGAAAAAAAGGGCCTCTATTCCTAGAGGCATTAAATATATGTTTCAAACGTGAATACATAAATAAATCTAATGGTGAACTATCAGTAAAACCAAACTCCGATAGTGATTTAAACTGACCCATATAAAAAAGGTCAGACACCCTGTTAATACCCTTACGCACCCAATAACCAAAATCTGTAACTTTGAAGAACTCCTCCAGCTCCCTGTTCTCCCACAAAGGGGTGAAGCCAAACGGACCGGAAGATTTAAGGGTATTCTTCAATCTGTTCCAAACCCTCTGCAGAGAGAACGGGATCAACAAGGACCTCCTCATTCCCATGGACCCATTCTCCAGGCCTACAAAAATATTATCCACTGGTTTATCAAAAAGTTTTGTTAAATATCGTGAAAGTAAACTCTCCTTGAAACAGCAACAACGCTGAATCTGTGCACACAAATAATAACCTTGAAAAAAGGGTAGTGACAGCCCATCATCTGCCTCCGACAACCATAGATATCTCTGCTTAATACGCACTCTCTTCCTTCCCCAAATTAAATCATTAATCATAGCCTCCAACCTATGAAAAAAGATATCATCTATCCAGATGGGTGAGGCACACAACGGAAATAAAACTATCGGGAGGATAATCATTTTAATCAAAGCTATTCTATCCGTCTGTGCCGATATCAGCTTCCGCCAAGCACAGATTTTGTCCCTAACTTTATTCAGAACCGGGGCCAGATTAAGATCATAAAACCTATTTATAGGGAGCCCAATCTTAACCCCCAGATAATCTAAAGTATCATTGGGGACCAAAACACGAACTCGCCTCCCCTCGTCTACAGCCTTGCGGTTCAGCGGAAGAAGCGATGATTTTGACCAGTTAATTCTATAGCCTGATAGTTTACCAAAATCTTCTATTACCTCTATAACATATGGGAGAATTTTCCACCCCTGGTCCAAGAACAGAATCACGTCATCGGCATATAGACTTATTTTATCGCCCGCGCCCGCAACTCCAAAGCCGTCTATACGTCTGTCTAAGCGAATCCGAGAAGCCAACGGTTCAATAAAGAGAGCAAAGAGGAGAGGAGACAGGGGGCAACCCTGTCGCATCCCCCTCCGCATCATAACGGGGGAAAATCTAATACCATTGACACTAATACATGCGACTGGATGTGCATATAGCATTTGAGTCATTTCCAGAAAGGGCTTCCCGATGCCAAAATGAGACATTGTAGCCCACAGGAAAGGCCACTCCATCCTGTCAAACGCATTTGCAGCGTCTAAGGACAGAATGGAGTGGTCTATACTACCCCCAACAGACAGATTCAAATAAACCCTATATAGGCTCATCTGTATCTGTCGTCCCGGAATAAAACCCGTCTGATTAGGGTGTACCAAACCCGCTATGACCTTCTTTAGACGGTTAGACAAAATCTTAGCAAAGATCTTATAATCCGTATTCAGAAGTGATATGGGTCTATATGATCCCATATCACACGGATCTTTGTCCTTTTTCAGAACCAAGGTAATCACTGCTTCCCCAAATGATGGCGGTAAAGCACCGCATCCGCAAGATTCATTCAGGACTAGAAGCAGAATCGGCAAGAGTGCGCTAGCGTGAAACCTGTATAGATCAAACGGCAATCCGTCTGGTCCAGGGGCTGATTTATATTTTAGAGAGGGAAGAGTCGCCTGGAGTTCCTCTAAAAGAATGGGGGAGTCCAGATGCTCTCTATCTTGAGAGCCTAACTGGGGGAGCTCTAATTTTTGAAGATATTGATCCATAACAGTCCGACTACACATAGACTCAGATTTATAGAGGGTAGAGTAATATCTCGCAAATTCCTCCCTTATCTCCTCTGCAGAGTCCACACCAGCCCCCTGTAAATTCCTAATTTCTCTTATACTGATAGACTCCCTCTGGTTGGCCACCAAACGAGCCAGAAACCGACCCGTTTTACCAGATTCGCAAAAACGATTCTGGCCTTGAAATAGAAGCTTATGTTGTGCTTTTTTATATAGTAGCGTCTTGAGCTGTAAATTGGCCTCTTTTAACTCTTTAATAGATTGTTCCGTATAGGAGTCATTTAATGCAGCTCGTAAACTCCTTATTAAGTGTGTCAATTGTTGCTCACTTTGGCGTGCTTCCGTTCTAAACCTATTAATTTTACTAAAGTATAGGCCCCTTATATGAGCCTTCAAGGCGTCCCATACATAGTGAATATGTGTCGATCCTACATTAAGGTCCCAAAATTCCCGAATATCCTGGTCTATTCGGGATTGCTCCCCTATCACATCAAACCAGTGCGGGTTCAGTTTAAAAATTCTACCTGTATTTGGAGCCTCCTTAAACACAACAAAGACTGGGGAGTGATCCGAGATTCCATGGGGTTCATATCTCATTCTCAGGACTCGTCCGCACAGATCACGACTTGCGAACGCCAAATCTATACGGGACATTGACCCGAATGACTGGCTAAAACATGAAAAGATTTTTTTATTGCCATATAGGTGGCGCCAGATATCAACCAGCGCCAACTCCTGGCATATAGTAGTCAAGGGGGATCCTGCGCGGCCGCGCCCGGAGACCGACGAGAACCGATCCAACTCAGGATCCGGTACTGCATTGAAATCACCTGCCACAAAAAGCGCACATTGATTTTTTGTAGATATATATTGCACTAGCAGTGCAAACACCGTTGCATTAAATGGAGGGGGAATGTAAATAAAAGCCAAAATGACCTCCTGCCCTTTCCAATACCCATGGAGAAATACAAATCTACCCTCTTTATCAATCAAATTACCTAGCGGTTGGTACTCCATCCCGTGATGAATATAAACACTAATCCCTCTTGCATAAGAAGAGTAGCAAGCGTGGTACTCAAGAGATGCCCATTTCCTTTTCAATGTGTAAATCCTGTCTAATGTAGCATGGGTCTCTAGCAGTACCACAATCGCCGGCAGGTGGCGGACTACAAGGTCAAACACCACCGTCCTCTTCACCCTGTCTCCCAACCCTCTCACATTCCAAAATAGAATGTTACACGGCATATCCTAATAATAAATGAGCTTTCCAAAACCCCCTTCCTTAACGGAGAAGCACGCGAATCTACACAGCAAACGACGGCAGCCAATCCCTCCCTTAAACCCCCCCCAAAAAACCCCCCTATCTGGTTGACAGGGCATTTCACAATACCCATCATCCTCTCTCCTTCCACCAAACCTCCCCCCCGCCACCTCCCCTCATTAACCTCCCGCCTCACCTGCCTTCCGCGCCACTCATAGACCCTTCAAGTCCAGCCATTGTGCCACTTCCGTCTGTGTGGAAAAGAACCGCACCGAATCATTATATACCACTCTCAATTTAGCGGGGTATAACATTGAATAGTTAATCTTAGCTGCCATCAATCTTTTTTTCACATCAGAGAAGGTTCTTCTTTTATTTTGAGTTTCTCGCGAAAAATCAGGAAAGATTGATATCAAATTACCGTTAAATTGTGTGTCTGCTATTTCTCTTTTGCGTCTAAGGACCCAATCCCGATCCTTTGAGCAAACAAATTTTGCCAGGATAGCCCTAGGAGGGGCCCCTGGAGGAGGTTTTTTAAAGGGGATTCTATGGGCTCTTTCCACACAGAAGGTAGACACGTCATAGTCTGGTCCCAGATTCTCTACCAGCCATTTCTGAATGAAATTTGACGGGTTATCCTGTTCTGCCTCTTCTGGGAACCCTACTAACCGCAGGTTATATCTACGAGATCTGTCCTCCAGTTCAACCACTTTCCTTCTTAACCAAGAGCGGTCTTCATCTACCTCTTCTAATCTGTTCTTTAATAGACCATTCTCTACGGTGACAGAGTTGACTGCGGATTCCAACTCCTTCACCTTTAGTCTCAATTTCACCATTTCGTCTCTTATTATGGTGACATCACCTTGAACAACTGAAAGGGAAGAGGTCAACTCTGCCACCAAGGTATTAGTAGCGTTTACTACACCCAGTATATCTTGGAGTTTTTTATTAATACTATCGAAACCTTCACTATGGGAGGAACTGACCTTTGATAAACCCCGTTCTAACTGATCCGGAATTTCTAATCCTGACTCGGTCTGGGCGGTAGACCTGTGTACCCCTCCTCTAGTTTTAGGTGGTGGTGACTTCAAAAATTTATCTAATCAGGCCTGTGGGCTCCCCCCTGATCCTCCTTTTGGGGAAGTCACTCCTCCTGATTTACGGAACTTTGGCAGCATTTTTTAAGCTAAATAAATAGAAACGTACCCCTACACACAAAATACTTGCACAGTAAATACTAAATTACGTCCCTAAAATAGAAAGGCTGTAAAAGGTTACAAATACTTATATAAAGATCAACCCCTAGAACAGAGTGCGGTTCCTGACCACTAACAAACTCAGATATACAGTAGCTGGTATTCATTCTATAAGAGTCATGTTCATAGCAGTATGTGGCAGGGCCACTAATTAGTGTCTTTTAATTAATTTAATTACAAATACGTATTGCGCCTGGCTTCCAGGAGCGAACTAAATATAAGTAAGAGACAGGAATAGAACCAGGGGGCCTGCTAAACTAAGGCACAGGCATAAAAATATCCACAATATGTGGGCCCCCTCCCACCGCCATACCATCTTAGGAGACCCGCTATACAAATGCGGGACTCCTTTCGCACGGGATAAAGATATAATATAATCCACCGGCATAGATAGGAATCAACCCCGGATCACTATGGGACCAAAGGGCTTATTACATAAAAGTCCTATAGGGGTAATATATTTTAAGCGCATGGGACCACTATAGTAGATCAGGGGAATGCCTTCTTAAACCCCATAATCCGGCCCGACCATTAGAGCCCCCCAAATAGAGCTGGTCCACCCAGGAAATCGGGCCAAAAAGGTTGTCCAGTCAATCAGCCCAAGACCTCTGGTACATCCGAAAGTACACCTAGCAGTTGCTTATGGGACAGTGGGGGACAGCAAGCCTCCACCCGTGGTCTCCACTCCTCACAAGCATACCACACGTCAAATCCGGGTGGGGGACCTCGCTCCAGAGGCCACAGAACACAGACCCCACTCACGGCTCCACCAACGTCTACAGCCAATCACCACCGCTCGCTCGCAGCCAGCGGACAGTCAGAAGAAAGAGAAGCACAGCGGTGCGTGTGGCTCACCAGACTCCACCGCAAGGTCAGCAGGGCCAGGATGGAAGGGGCACAAGATATCCACCATAGGCTCCAGACGGGTCGCACTGTCTCCCGACATCCACTCAAGGTAGGAAAACTGTACCTCAGCCGTACATCGTGGGGACCTCAGCCGTACAGCGCAGGATCCATCACTTAGCCACTGCGTCCAGGAGTATGGCCTCGACCGATGAAAGGGTCAGAGCGTCGTCCCCCAGGGCCCACGCCGGAATGCCGGATCCCGTTTTCCACCCAAGGCAGCTCCCGATTTGAGACAGAAGTGCACGCTCTCCCAGCTGGTCACTCGCAGGGCTCCGCGTACCGCATCAGAGCAGGAGGCAGAGCAGGAGGCATGGAGAGAGGTGGAGGCGGCGTAGGGAGAAGCGCGACACGCACCCCTACGTCATGCCGCTCGGTCTCTTGAGGTAGGTAAACTGGTAATTAGTGCAAAAATATTACAGTAGGAAAATCACAAAGAGCTCAGGTATCGTTTGAGTCTTTTCTTTGGGTGCAAGCTTTTATGTTGCGGTAAAACCTTTTTAGTAAAAGTAGTGCAATTTTATTAATGCAAGGATAGGCTCAAAAATAACTTGAGTCCTTTGACTTGAAGTGCTTGACGTAGTAGAATCCTCTGGAAACTTTAAAAGTCAATTGTAATCCATAGGGATAAAAGTTCATTGTAATCCAAGGAGGTATAAAATATCTAAAAGCAGCATATTTAGAACCGTAGTTCCATGAGGCTATCAAGTAACCTGAGAAAGGGGATAAAACAATGAACTTGGACATGAGGGGTTAAATGATGATGGGGGGAGTCCTTACTATGCATGACCATCAGGGTGAGGACAAACTAGGGCAACCTGAAATTAAAAACGTTAAAAGCACACAATGCCAAAGGGTCCTCACCCGTCAGGAATAGTCCACGACGTGGCTCTCAAATGTCCTTATTTTAAAGGAAGATGCATTTAGAGGAGGGCATCCATGTCCTCCTCGCGGCTGGAACTACTAAATCGCATGAGGGGGCCCTCTTGCCTCTGGTAGCTCATTGTCGCAGCAACTGAGGGGTACAGGATTAACTTATGACTGAGCAGGCTGTATGCAAGTGTGAAGGGTGTATTAGCAAGGTTCCTCTCACTGCAGTAAAAGTCTATCAATCTTAAACAGCAAATATCTTACTGACTGACTCCAGTGCTCGGCCATGCAGATACTGAATCTTCTCTTTCATTCCTTTTTATTTTCCTGGAGCACTGTGAAGGCTTGCTTGATGCAAATATCCTCAGAGACGGTGTCTGTGAAGGTTCTCATTTATCCAGGTCATAGTATATCTGTAAAGAATAAATCAAGGCAACTGGACTTACTGTAGATTTCTTGAAAACGTTTCACTCGTTCTTCCAACGAGCTTTCTCAATTCTGAGGTTGAGAAAGCTCAGAGACAGTGATTATCTGTGACAGTGAGCACATGTAGCTTCTCTCACTTCCACAGCTAACTCTAGACTAAGCTAGGGGTGGATCTAAGAACCACACCTAACTTCCTGCAGGGGCTAAGTCAGGACTGTTAACCCTGACAGATCCATAGAGACATATGCTGGTAGATTACAAGGCATTAAATAACATTAATTGGCATTAAATAACATTAAACAACATTGCATAACAAGAACAATTTGCAAGTACCCTGTGTTCTAGGGTACCAAAGGACTCGTACCTATCTGACATTAATTGCATATGCTAGTGATGCGCCAACCCCTTAATGTGTTTTTTTTTTTCTCATTAAAAGCTCATGAAATTACAATGATGTGGAAGAATTCATGACTGGCCATTGCCATTACCCCTGTCCCTGTGACATGTCCCTAGACACACTGACATTTCTTAATCTGTACAAACATTACCAGACTGTGTCCCTATTGGGAATAGTAACACTCACTTGTGAATGGAACAAAGCAGACAAAGGATGCTCCAAAACTGAAATGTCATAGGGGATATAAGTATTTACTAAAATAGAAATGTCAAATTTTTAACCATAAGAGTTTCTCAATGAGTTATCAGGAAGCAGACAGATCAACTGCATAGGGAAAAAGCATGAATGAATGACTCAACTTACAAACTTGAAGAGGACCTTTCACCGCTCCTGACATGCCTATTTTAATAGCTTCATGCATTCCCCATGTAATAACAATTTCAGAACATCTATTCTTATGGCTCTATGTTGTGCCATTCCTTTATTATTTCTACTATAAGTTATGTATGAAATGCTAGCAGTCTGCAGTAAGGGTACAGAGGGGTGGTAACCAGTTGGGGGGTGTACCTGCACAGTCTGAAAATGGCAGCACTGATTGGATAGAGTGAGACTGTGCAGGTACACCCCCCCCCCCTCCAAACTGGTTAACTCCCCTCTGTACCCTTACTGCAGACTGCTAGTAATTCATTCATCATTTCTAGTAAAAATTATAAAGGAATGGCACAACATAGAGCCATAAGAATAGATGCTCCAGAATTGTTATTACAAGGTAGATGCATGAAGCTATTAAAACGGGCATGTCAGGACTGGTGAAAGGTCCTCTTGAAGGACTTTATAGCAACTAGCCCACAACCAGAGGCAAACATTTGGCTGCTTCTACTTGAATCTGCAACAAAGTACAGGCAGATTTTAAGGGGATTATCCTCAGTATAGGTCATCAATATCAGATCCACAGGGTCCGACAGCAACAATCAACTGAAATAACTTGCTGGCAATGTTCTCGTTGATAACAGAAGACACGGTGCTTTGCCTGATCCATTATACAACAGATTTAAATTGAGCCCAACTCCTACTTGGGACCACTGACCCATAAAGGTGCAGGTTTCAGCGGTGGGACCCATACATATAAGACAATGTGGGCATATACTAGCGATTTTTTTTTTTTACCATTGTCTGGGATGAGACAACCCTTTTAATAATTGTGGTGCATCATAAACTAGAGAGCTTTCCATGCACCCCTATGTCTATAATCCTTGCAAATAAATAAGAATTTAATTTAATATAAAGCTTTTTCCAATTGGTAACGTAAAAGAGGGTACTACACTGTGGCATGTGATGTGCATGAGAGCCTCCAAACAAACCTTAAAAGACATCCATGTTCATAAATAATTCAAAGAAAACACATTGTGTCATAGAAATTAGCGCATGACATTTCACCTTAATTAAGGGCTCTTAGCCAATAGTTGCATATTCTAGAAGGTAATTAATCATAATCACTTCACACCAATGTGACAAAAATAACTTGTTTGTGTCTGCTAGAAATATGACAGGTGTGACATATAAATTGTTTGCCCTTGAATTGTTTTCCCTGCCTATTGTTTTCTTAGTGCATAGTAAACTACTAATTAATAATTGTCTAAAATCTGAAGTAATAGCTTCTGCAAGGAAGAGAAACAGTGACTGAAGGGGTTGTGTCAATTTAGCAAATGGCATTTGTCATGTAGCCAAAGTTAATACAAGGCACTTACTAATGTATTGTGATTGTCCATATTGTCTCCTTTCCTTGCTTGATTCATTTTCCCATCACATTATACACTGCTCGTTTGCAAGAGTTACGACCACCCTGCAATCCATCAGCGGTGGCCGTGCTTGCACACTACAAGAAAAAGCACCGCCCTCTCTGGTGGCCGGGACCGTGGGAGCGCACATAGGCACGCATGCACAGCATCTCCCGCCCACCTTGTATCTGCAATGCGGTGGTGGGCGTAACCCTGCAAACGAGCAGTGTATAATGCGACGGAAAAATGAATCAAGCCAGGAAAGGAAGCAATATGGACAATCACAATACATTAGTAGGTGCCTTGTATTAACTTTGTCTACATGATAAATGCCATTTGCTGGTGAGACACCTCCTTTAAAAATGTTGCTCACCTTGGACGATATGTTTTTGTTAGAAGGGTCCTCCAACGATAAGCTGATCATAAAGTGTCCAGCTTCTTGAACCCTCAGCATTAAAGGGGTTCTCCAAGCTTTTCTGATAATCTTCAGACCCTGAGGAGAAAAGATTGCTTCCTTTGTACTTACCCATCTGTCGGACTCTCGATGCTGCCGTCACCACTCTGCCCAGACTGGTTGCGGGCTCTTCCGCTCGAGTTCTGACCAGAAGTGTTTTCAAGTCTTTCTGTTCTGCTGCATAATGTAAGTTCCTGAGAGGAAGAGTCTGCAGCCAATCCGTGCGCAGCAGAGATGGTAGCATCAAGGGTGTTAGACCAACCTATAAGAAAAAACTCACATATAATGTGTAGATAACACTGGGGTCTAGCATAATATACTAAGCCAAAACAAGAACAAAACCAATAACCCCAAAGAAAGATGGGAGAGACGCACATATAAAATATCTCACATATTTTATGCTGGTGTATACCCAGGACTGTGACTTCCTTTTCCTTGCCAGCTGGGTGTTTGGGAGGGAAAGGAGGTCACAGTCCTGAGGTCACGGTCCACACGCGTTTCGGGAATTAGCCTTCCCTTCATCAGTGGTGACTGATGAAGGGAAGGCTAATTCCCGAAACGCGTGTGGACCGGATCGGACACCTGTAAAGAGCACCTCCGCAATCATAAGCGTGGCCACGCTATGAAAATTGAAACCACAGCATAGAGGAAAGATTACCGGAACAATAATTCACAGACCGAAACGGTATTCTCCTCTGTTTTATGCCGGAAGACTAACAGGTACGGACGAAACAGAGACGCAAGTCTCGTCCCAACTCCCGCGATAATTCGGGGAAGCCGGCTAGAGGATTACGGAGTGTGACGCCGGCATTGTCCCGCGCCGCCCGACCCTCGCCTGAACTTTATCAACATCAAGGAAGGTAAGAAGAACTGTACCTAGAAATATACTGACCATCAACATGGTACTAAATATCAACAACGGCTATTAGGAACACGTTAGTACCAGAGACTTACACTGTGCAATAATCTATGAAACGCTAAAGATTTAATTATCGATATAGCCACATTCCGGATATTTATCTGTTTATATGCGGACTTATATATATGGGACTGCAATCTACAGGGTGGGCCATTTATATGGATACACCTTAATAAAATGGGAATGGTTGGTGATATTAACTTCCTGTTTGTGGCACATTAGTATATGTGAGGGGGGAAACTTTTCAAGATGGGTGGTGACCATGGCGGCCATTTTGAAGTCGGCCATTTTGAATCCAACTTTTGTTTTTTCAATAGGAAGAGGGTCATGTGACACATCAAACTTATTGGGAATTTCACAAGAAAAACAATGGTGTGCTTGGTTTTTAACGTAACTTTATTCTTTCATGGGTTATTTACAAGTTTCTGACCACTTATAAAATGTGTTCAATGTGCTGCCCATTGTGTTGGATTGTCAATGTAACCCTTTTCTCCCACTCTTCACACACTGATAGCAACACCGCAGGAGAAATGCTAGCACAGGCTTCCAGTATCCGTAGTTTCAGGTGCTGCACATCTCCTATTTTCACAGCATAGACGATTGCCTTCAGATGATACGAGAGGGGCAAGCACCCTGAAACGTCTGTCTACAGATGGATATCTGGCCTGGCTATATTCTCTTGTCAAATCCAAAGGCTTGTGGAAAAGTCGTATCTTGACTCATACGGAGCCACTTCCAATAGGTGGTACTATTGAGATGGTGCTCTTTCTTGGGAGATACCTCTTTGCATACCATTGAGCATTTTCAATAAGTCTTTATTTCATGGAGTACTTCCAGTAAGTCTCCATACAGGACTAGTTTCTTCAAGGAGATTCAGCACCCTGCCTAAGTTGCTTCCAATGCATCACACTGAGCCAGCCAGAATCCTACTCCTTACTGAAGAGGGACAAGCACCCCAAAACAGCTGTCTATGGATGGATATTTGGCCTGGCTATATTCCCTTCTCATATTGCAAGGCTTGTTGGAGTCAGATCTTAACTCATAGGTAGCCTCTTCCAATAGGTGGCACTGGTAAGATGGTATTCTTTCTTGGAAGATACCTCTTTGCATAGTCAATGGAGAGAAATGCTAAAAAATATAATCTCTTGCTCTGGAGGACCTGACAGATCAATGCATTATATCAATGATTTTGATTGAAACTGTGTAATGCTTCATCTGCGTCGCATTTGCATAGGGGAAATCAGCGCTTGCTTTCAGGTTGCCCCTTACAGTTTAGAGGGATTCTCCTGGCTTTTGTGAAAATCCTGCAGTCTTCAAACCCTGTGGAGGAAAGACCCTTATATAGAACCTACCAGTAGCCATTTGGCTCCAGGAGAAGTATATGGTGGGCTCAGCATGCATGTTGGTACTTGCATCCCTGGATCCGATGAAAGCTGTAATGGCACCGGACGGGGTTAAAAGCAGAGTGTGCTTGGCTTGCATGCTGACCTGCATTCCCTGGACTTTGTGTGTCTGTCATGGCCCATAAACAGGTAGGAACTAGGGTTAGGGACCACTCAAATGAGACGACCTTGACGCGGTGAGTGGCTTATTACGCTTTGGCCAAAATGTACACCAATGTCTCATCCAGCATGGAGGCAGGGCAGAGTGCTGGATGTAGTGTGCGATCACATTTGCATTTTCCGTTTGTATATGTATTTCGCCATAGTGATATGCACCTATATACGGGTTGTGCTGACTCAACCCCCCACATTTTTTCTTTGTAGTTTATATTGGAGGCGTGGCGATCTCCTTTGAGTCATGCACACCTGACCAGTCAATCTGTCCTGGAGGCTGGTTTTAAAGTCAGTATAAAACTGAGTCTGCTTATATAGAACCTACCAGTAGCCATTTGGCTCCAGGAGAAGTATATGGTGGGCTCAGCATGCATGTTGGTACTTGCATCCCTGGATCCGATGAAAGCTGTAATGGCACCGGACGGGGTTAAAAGCAGAGTGTGCTTGGCTTGCATGCTGACCTGCATTCCCTGGACTTTGTGTGGCTGTCATGGCCCATAAACAGGTAGGAACTAGGGTTAGGGACCACTCAAATGAGACGACCTTGACGCGGTGAGTGGCTTATTACGCTTTGGCCAAAATGTACACAAATGTCTCATCCAGCATGGAGGCAGGGCAGAGTGCTGGATGTAGTGTGCGATCACATTTGCATTTTCCGTTTGTATATGTATTTCGCCATAGTGATATGCACCTACATACGGGTTGTGCTGACTCAACCCCCCACATTTTTTCTTTGTAGTTTATATTGGAGGCGTGGCGATCTCCTTTGAGTCATGCACACCTGACCAGTCAATCTGTCCTGGAGGCTGGTTTTAAAGTCAGTATAAAACTGAGTCTGCTTATATAGAACCTACCAGTAGCCATTTGGCTCCAGGAGAAGTATATGGTGGGCTCAGCATGCATGTTGGTACTTGCATCCCTGGATCCGATGAAAGCTGTAATGGCACCGGACGGGGTTAAAAGCAGAGTGTGCTTGGCTTGCATGCTGACCTGCATTCCCTGGACTTTGTGTGGCTGTCATGGCCCATAAACAGGTAGGAACTAGGGTTAGGGACCACTCAAATGAGACGACCTTGACGCGGTGAGTGGCTTATTACGCTTTGGCCAAAATGTACACCAATGTCTCATCCAGCATGGAGGGCAGAGTGCTGGATGTAGTGTGCGATCACATTTGCATTTTCCGTTTGTATATGTATTTCGCCATAGTGATATGCACCTATATACGGGTTGTGCTGACTCAACCCCCCACATTTTTTCTTTGTAGTTTATATTGGAGGCGTGGCGATCTCCTTTGAGTCATGCACACCTGACCAGTCAATCTGTCCTGGAGGCTGGTTTTAAAGTCAGTATAAAACTGAGTCTGCTTATATAGAACCTACCAGTAGCCATTTGGCTCCAGGAGAAGTATATGGTGGGCTCAGCATGCATGTTGGTACTTGCATCCCTGGATCCGATGAAAGCTGTAATGGCACCGGACGGGGTTAAAAGCAGAGTGTGTTTGGCTTGCATGCTGACCTGCATTCCCTGGACTTTGTGTGGCTGTCATGGCCCATAAACAGGTAGGAACTAGGGTTAGGGACCACTCAAATGAGACGACCTTGACGCGGTGAGTGGCTTATTACGCTTTGGCCAAAATGTACACCAATGTCTCATCCAGCATGGAGGCAGGGCAGAGTGCTGGATGTAGTGTGCGATCACATTTGCATTTTCCGTTTGTATATGTATTTCGCCATAGTGATATGCACCTACATACGGGTTGTGCTGACTCAACCCCCCACATTTTTTCCCTCTTCAGTATAGAGTAGGATTCTGGAAACTTCAGTGAAATGCCTGGGAAGCAGTTTCTGGCAAGATGGTTCTCTTTCTGATACTTCTTTGCATATTCTCCATGGAGCATTGCCAATAAGTCTCTATACCATGAGTACTTCCAGTAAGTCTCCATACAGAACTGATCTTTTCCTAAGCTCCTGCCTAAGCTGCTTGCAAGGCATTGCATTGAGCCAGCCAGAATCCTACTCTATACTGATGACAAGCACCCCAAAACAGCTGTCTACAGATGGATATCTTGCCTGGCTATATTCCCTGATCAAATTCCAAAGCTTGTCGGAAAGTTGGATCTTGACTCATAGGGAGCCACTTCCAATAGTTGGCGCTGGAGAGATGGTTTTCTTTCTTGGGGGTAAACTCTTTGTATATTTATTTCCCATGAAGCATTGCCAATAAGTCTTCATACCATGAGTATTTCCAGTAAGTCTCCATACAGGACTGGTCTATTCAAGGAGATTCAGCACCCTGCCTAAGCTGCTCCCCGTTGTCTAATAGATAATGGTCCTAAAGGGGGGAATAAATTGAACAAAAATTTAAGCTATTTTTAAATGAGTCTTCTAAACCCAAAACCATGTACCAAACTTTGGCTATTTTCTAACTTTGCACTTACTAATATGTGACCATTTTTATATTTTTTATGGAAATTTTAAGTGCAAGAGCAGACATTGCCTATAGAGAGCACTGTCACCGACTTCGCAATAAGCTTTTACTTGGTTGTTCCTCTTAAAGTATAATAATTTGCACTCCCTAAAGAGGTGGCACAAAAGGGATAAAAGGCATGTCGTTGTCACTTACACAATGAAAAATTAGAAGAATGACTATAAGCCTCATTTTTTAAGAGGTAGGCTCACCCGCCAGCTTTTTACGCTATAGCGCAAACAAAAGGTTAATTGTGTAGAATTAAAGATAATATATCCATTTTCAAGAATAGCCTCTATAAAGATAACTGCAGAGGAGACTTTGTACTGTAAGAATTACATCCCCAGTTTTTAGTCTCCTGCGGATGATTAATAACATGTCAGAAGGCGAAAATTCCGGAAACAATTAGAGTTGAATAAAAAATAAAATGCATCAAAAGTATTAGCTCCACGGACATAAAAAGTATTTCTCGTTTTGCTGAATGTAATTAGAAATCCTTTTTATACATTATCTCACAATTAAATCCCCTTGTTCTTTGTTAAAGTGTCTGGGTGATTCCACGTCTACATAATTAAAGCGCAAGGAAAAGACTTCAACAAACTAAAAATGTACAGTATTTCATAAGTCGTGTAACCTATACTGCAATCTCAAACTGACGCACTAAAAGACTTAATCACACGACTCTATCTGATCCTTATTCAAGTTAGGACAATAATACAAAAAAAAAGAGATAATACCTAATAAGAGAGGATTAATAAAGATTATAGATTAAAGTGCACAAATCTAGACTTTGCCAAAAGGGCAAGCGTCAGAGCCAGTAGTCAGAATCAGTAGAAATACAAATTCCTGTCGAGGGGTCCAAAAGTTATGGGTGGTACATAGTCACGGGTGCTATATACTGTATATCTATGTGTTATGGACAGTGGTTGTGGAACCACTGTGCCAACTAACCGGTTTGACTTTGGGCTATTCCTGAGGGACAATCCAGTAAAAAGACTTATAGCCAGCACCACTGCTCACCTCATTGGATATCCTTAGACTTGTGGTTCCGCAATGTCCATGGGTGCTCAGTGCACAATAGAAGATGCTGCAATACATCCAAGTTAGGAAGAAACAGCACAGCGCTTACCTTAGGAAAAATTCACATTTTTTTATTCGCTCCACGGTGGGAACATATCACAGGTATGACTATCACACAAACCGGCCTATTTATCAATTCATACCGTGATATGTTCCCACTGTGGAGCGAATAAAAGAATGTGAATTTGTCCCAAGGTAAGTGCCATGCTGTTTCTTCCTAACTTTAATCTATTCCTTAAGGGGCGTTGTCCTGGCAGGCCTCTGGTTTTCACCCTTTAACCCCTATAAATGGATTTGGTCCTCAATGCATGGGCCGCTACATCTTGGAATAGTCCCGATGTAGTTGGCAGCTGACCCACGGGAGTCAGAGACACCGGTGCAAAGCACCAAGGGATCAGGCAATACTCATAGTCAGGAAACAGTCACGGCAGGTGGCACAGGGTCAGTACGTTGAACAAGCATAGAGAACAGGCAGAAGAGAATCAGAATCCAGGAATCAGGCATAAGTCAGTACACAGGCAGACAAATGCATTATAGCTCTTTAAAAGGGCCTAGAAGAGATTCAGCACCAGAACCTAGAGAAAGTGTTGCTCAGGAAAAGGGGTGTAACAAACAGCACAGTTTATATAGCAGGGTTGAGGAGCTCATTAATCAAAAAGCTGAACACACCAGGAAAGAGTTTAACCCTTTCAATACTGCAAATGAGGTGAGATACAATGAGCAAAGGACCTAATTCCCACAAGGGAAGCTGGCACCCGTGAACCACTATTCCAACAATATGTGAGTGGTTATTTCAGTAATCTAATCTGATTGGTTGGCAGAAAGCTGCTGGCTAAAGCAAGTGTGTATGTGAAGTAAGGGAAGGCAGTTTTGGCCCCATGTAAGTGGCAGAGGAGCCATTTTGAGAAGATCCTCATATTGTAGAATTCAAAACTTAGGGAAAAGCTCAAGGAAAACAGTGGTATGTGAAGGAACTAAATATTGTCTAATGCAAAATGCTGCAGCAGCAGTAACATATGCTAAAATTGATTTATTTATTTTTGAAAAACATGACAATTACACTTTTTAAAGAAAATTGGAGGGAGGCTTCATATGAAAATCTTCTTCTGGTGAAGGATTCTTCCATGGCCAAAATAAGATGTGTCTTTGCAACCTTGTAAAGACTACCGGTGTCTAAACAAAATTACAGTAAAAGCAAGTATCCATTGCCCTTAATTTGAATTTTACCTCAAGAGGCAAGAAGTTTTACTATATTGGTGCCTATCTGTCACGGAACCATGAACCAGATGTACAACAAGGGATAAGTGAAAATAAGAAGGCTTTATTGAAAATAAAGCTGTAAAGCAAAAGTCCAAACGGATGGCGAAACCGAAGCAGAGTCTTTGCGAAGCCAGAGGTCAGGAACCAGAAGGGTAGTCAGACGAAGCCAGGATCAGGAACCAGCAGGGTAGTCAGACGAAGCCAGGATCAGGAACCAGCAGGGTAGTCGGACGAAACCAGGATCAGGAACCAGCAGGGTAGTCGGACGAAACCAGGATCAGGAACCAGAAGCAGCAGCAGTCTAGAAGCATGTGAACACAGGAGGACCAAGCAAGGAACTGAAGCCACAGACCTCCTATATATATGAGCTGGGCATCCAGCTCCTCCCAGTGGGAAGGAGGAGCCGCAGGGTGGGAGGCTACAAGAAACCCAGAAACCAAGATGGCCGCCAGCACATGTCAAACGAAGGAGAACAACAAGAAGGTAAGACCATGACAGTACCTCCCCCTCAAGGGCCCCTCCTCCGCGGAGTAAAGAACGGTTTCTGAGGGAAGCGTGCGTGGAAGGCTCGGAGCAAGGCAGGAGCATGGACATCTGCGGAGGGAACCCAGGAACGCTCCTCTGGACCATAACCACGCCAATGGACCAAAAACTGCACCCGACCGCGGACCAGGCGTGAGTCCAGGATATTGCTCACCTCATACTCCTCACGATTACCCACTTGGACCGGACGAGGCCGAGGAACCGAGGAAGTGAAACGATTACACACCAGTGGCTTCAACAGGGAGACATGAAACACGTTGGAGATCCGCATGCCAGGAGGAAGCGCAAGGGCATAGGCTACCGGGTTTACCCTGCGAAGCACTCGGAAGGGACCAACAAAGCGAGGCGCCAGCTTGGGAGTGGGCACTCGAAGGTTGAGGTTGCGGGTGGACAACCATACACGGTCTCCGACCTGGTAGAAAGGAGCAGGCGCTCGTCTGCGATCAGCCTGGAGTCTCTGGCGCTGCGCAGAGACCTCAAGGGACTTCTGGATCAGTACCCAAGAAGCACGTAGGACGGAAAGGTGATCCTCCACAGCCGGAATATCCTGGGGAGAGAATACCTCCGGTAACACGGCAGGTTGGAACCCATAATTGGCCATGAAGGGAGACGTCCCAGAGGAAGAGTTCACCGCCGTGTTCCTGGCAAACTCAGCCCAAGGCAGGAGGTCAACCCAATTGTCTTGGTGATCGGAGACATAGCAACGAAGGAATTGCTCCAAGGCCTGATTGGATCGTTCTGCGGCCCCATTGGACTGAGGGTGGTAGGCCGAGGAGAAGGAGAGATGAATCCCCAACTGGGAGCAAAAGGCGCGCCAGAACCTGGACACAAACTGACTCCCCCGATCCGACACAATCTCCTTGGGCAAACCGTGCAACCGGAAGACCTCCCTGGCAAAAATCGTGGCCAACTCTTGTGCAGAGGGTAACTTCTTGAGAGGAACACAGTGGCACATTTTGGAAAACCGATCCACAATCATGAGAATGACCGTATGGCCTCGGGATGCAGGGAGGTCCACAATGAAATCCATCCCCAGGTGTGACCATGGGCGCTCCCCGGTGGCTATGGGTTGCAGAAGGCCCAACGGAAGGTGCCGAGGGGACTTACTCTGGGCACAAACGGAGCATGCCGCTACATATGCGGCGATGTCGGAACGTAGGGAAGGCCACCAGAACAGACGTGAAACAGCCCAGGACAGCTGATTCTTTCCAGGATGCCCCGCGGTCTTGGAGTTATGGTAGGTTCGCAACAACCGAGTGCGCAACTCCTCAGGCACAAAACATCTGCCGTTGGGTCTCCCAGAGGGAGCACCAGATTAAGCCGCCAAAATCTGCTCACCCAGGGGAGAGGTCAGGCTGGTGCGAATGGCGGCCAAGATCTGATTCGGAGGTATGACCGAAGTCGGAATCGACTCCTCCCTGGACAGCTCGGAGTACTGCCGTGATAAGGCATCCGCCCTGATGTTCTTGGAACCGGGTAGGTAGGAGACCACGTAATTAAAACGTGACAAGAACAGAGCCCATCTGGCCTGACGTGGTGTCAATCTCTTGGCCTCAGAAAGGTAGGTCAGATTCTTGTGGTCCGTCAGGATGAGGACCGGAACCACCGAACCCTCGAGCAAGTGCCTCCATTCTTTAAGGGCCTGCACGATGGCCAATAACTCCCTGTCACCAATCTGATAGTTGCACTCCGCGGAAGACAGTTTCCGGGAGTAAAACCCACAAGGAAGCAGAGGACCCTCTGGTGTTCTACGCTGAGACAGAAGGGCGCCTACTCCCGTCTCAGACGCGTCCACCTCGAGGACAAAGGGCAACCCAGGGTTGGGATGCGACAGAATCGGAGCCGACACAAAGGCGGACTTTAGAGCCTCAAAAGCTCGGATGGCCTCGAGCGGCCAGACCTGGGAATTACTGCCCTTCCTGGTCAGATCCGTGAGAGGCTTGGCTAGCATGGAAAAGTCCCTGATGAACTTCCGATAATAATTGGCGAAGCCCAAAAAGCGCTGCAGGGAACGAAGACCACTGGGCTGGGGCCACTGTAAGACAGCCGAAACCTTCTCAGGATCCATGGAGAACCCCTCAGCGGAAATGATGTAACCTAAGAAGGTTACCTGGGATCGGTGAAATTCGCATTTCTCAAGCTTACCGAACAGCTTGTTCTCTCGTAACCGTTGCAACACTCGTCTGACATCCAGAATGTGGGCCTCCATGGATTCAGAATATACCAAGATGTCATCCAAATAGACCACCACACACTGCTGCAACAGGTCACGGAAAACATCGTTGATGAATTCCTGAAAGACTGCGGGCGCATTGCACAACCCAAAGGGCATAACCAAGGATTCATAATGACCGGTCCTGGTGTTAAACGCGGTCTTCCACTCATCGCCCGCCTTGATCCTTACCAGGTTATATGCCGCCCTCAGGTCGAGTTTGGTAAAGACCGTGGCCCCTTTAAGGCGATCGAACAGCTCGGAAATCAAGGGTATCGGGTAAGCGTTCTTGATCGTGATGCGATTGAGACCCCTGTAATCGATGCAAGGCCTCAACTCACCGCCCTTCTTTTTCACAAAGAAAAATCCAGCCCCTGCCGGGGACGAGGATTTGCGAATGTGTCCGCGTGAAAGCGCCTCCCTCACGTACTCCTCCATGGCCTCATTCTCCGCTACCGACAGTGGATAGACTTTGCCACGAGGAGGAACGGCACCAGACTGTAACTCTATGGCACAATCGTACGGGCGGTGCGGAGGTAGGGCAACCGCGCGCACCTTATCGAATACATCCCGGTACTCCTCGTATTCAGGAGGCAACAGAGAGTCCGAGGAAGTACACAGCAACTTGACAGACCCATGGATGCAACTAGCCCCACACTGCGGTGACCACGAGAGGATCTTGGCCGATCTCCAATCGAAAGTCGGATTATGCTTCCGGAGCCAGGGGTACCCCAAGACCACCGAGTAGTGTGGAGACGAAATAACCTGGAGGCAGACCGACTCTCTGTGAACGGCACCAATGGCTATCCCCACTGGAAGGGTCTCATGAGTCACGTGTGGCGGCAGAAGGGGTCTGCCGTCTATCGCCTCAAGAGCCAGTGGGGAACCTCGAGCCTGCAGAGGAATGGAATTGGCGGCAGCGAACACATTATCAATGAACAAACCACCAGCACCAGAGTCCACCAACGCCTGGGTCGTCACCGAGCCCCCGACCCAGGAGAGGACAACAGTGATCAGTGGTTTGTCAACACGGGAAACCGGGGACGAGGAGACTCCACCCAAGATCTGCCCCCGACAGGATCTCAGGTGCGAGCGTTTCCCGGACGGTTCGGACATGCCAACCGAAAGTGCCCACCGAGACCACAGTACATGCATCGGCCCTCGCGTCTCCGGAGTACCCTCTCCCCCTCGGACAGGCGAGCAAACCCCAGCTGCATGGGTTCACCCCCAGACAAGTCATCCCCAGGAGGCGTGGGAGGAGAGGGAGGCACGGGTGGGACAGCAAACGTAGGCGCCAATCTGTTAGAAAACCTCCGCAGGCTCTCCTTAAAGGAAGGTCTCTCCCTGAGTCTGGTGTCAATCAAAATCAGGAAAGAAATAAGAGACTCGAGCTCCACTGGTAGGTCCTTAGCTGCAACCTCATCCTTCAAGGCATCCGAGAGACCATGAGAGAAAGCAGCGACCAGAGCCTCATTATTCCAGCCCACCTCTGCTGCCAGGGTACGAAACTCAATGGCGTATTCAGCTACGGATCGTGAACCCTGTCTGATGGACATAAGGAGCTTCGCAGCAGAGGCAGCACGAGCCGGCACATCGAATACCTTCCGAAGAGAAGCAACAAAACCGGAAAACTCGGCAACCACCGGATTGTTGTTCTCCCATAAAGGGCTGGCTCAGGCCAAGGCCTTGTCTGAGAGCAGCGAGATCAAGAAGCCCACCTTTGATCTCTCAGTGGGAAAGGCATGTGGCAGCAACTCGAAATAAATGCCCACCTGGTTAAGGAAACCTCGGCACTGAGTTGGCTCTCCCCCAAAGCGCTGTGGAAGAGGGGCAGAACCGGTCATACCCCGAAACACCGCAGGTGCAACAACAGGTGTCGGGGTAGACTCTGGCGCAACAACCGGAGCGGCAGTAGGAGCGGGCCCAGGAGCGACAACCGACCCATCGGCAACGGGAGCGAAATGAGCCGTGCGTTCAAGCAGGGTTTGCAACGCCACAGCGAACCGACCCAACAGGTGATCCTGCTGATCAAGTCTGGCAACCAGCGTGGGTAGCGAGGATGGCCCTGTACCGTCAGAATTCATGGCTTGGTCCTAATGTCACGGAACCATGAACCAGACGTACAACAAGGGATAAGTGAAAATAAGAAGGCTTTATTGAAAATAAAGCTGTAAAGCAAAAGTCCAAACAGATGGCGAAACCGAAGCAGAGTCTTTGCGAAGCCAGAGGTCAGGAACCAGAAGGGTAGTCAGACGAAGCCAGGATCAGGAACCAGCAGGGTAGTCAGACGAAGCCAGGATCAGGAACCAGCAGGGTAGTCAGACGAAACCAGGATCAGGAACCAGCAGGGTAGTCGGACGAAACCAGGATCAGGAACCAGAAGCAGCAGCAGTCTAGAAGCATGTCAACACAGGAGGACCAAGCAAGGAACTGAAGCCACAGACCTCCTATATATATGAGCTGGGCATCCAGCTCCTCCCAGCTGGGAAGGAGGAGCCGCAGGGTGGGAGGCTACAAGAAACCCAGAAACCAAGATGGCCGCCAGCACATGTCAAACGAAGGAGAACAGCAAGAAGGTAAGACCATGACACTATCTGTGAGGGGGATTCCTATCTGTGAGGGTGATTGATGAGTTGTGAGGGTGACAGTGTTGTATACTAGAGATGGCCATTTCAATTATTTGTTGATGCTCTTTGGACTTTCTAAAGCCCAGTCATGTTCCAAATGTTGCCATCATCTTCAGAAACTACCTCTATGTTTATATAGTTGTATACCTGAAGTGTTTTCTTCCTGTATTTCATCTAATCATAAACATGCCCAAACACTTCTACAGCATGTCCAAGACCTACAAATACAGGTAAAACTTGAAAAATGAGAATATCGTGCAAAACTTCATTTATTTCAGTAATGCAACTTAAAAGGTGAAATTTGGATGATTATGGCTTACAACTTATGAAAACCCCAAATTCACAATCTTATAAAATTAGAATATTACATGAAATCAATAAAAAAGGATGTTAACTAGAAAAATGTAGGACCTCTGAAAAGTATAATCATGCATATGTACTCAGTACTTGGTTTGGGCCCCTTTTGCATCAATTACTGCCTCAATGCAGTGCGGCGTGGCATGGATGCTATCAGCCTATGACACTGCTGATGTCTTATGGAAGACCAGGATGCTTCAGCTCTTCTGCTTTGTTCGTTCTCATGTCTCTCATCTTTCTCTTGGCAATGTAATACAATCTCACACAATAAATGTAACAATTAAAAATGGTAAAAAGTCAAAACCGCAGGGTAAACGCACACTGGTGGTGCCGTATCAAATGATCGAAAGTGCACTGGTAGTATCCCTCGATCATATAGGGATATGTGTATATAAAATTTCCATATTTAGCCTAGGTAAGACGCTTCTGACATTGTTTGTTGTTCAGGAGAGGCTTGATAAGAGGAATACGACATTTGAAGCCCATGTCCAGGATCCGTCTGTGTGTGGTGGCTCTTGATGCACTAACTCCAGCCTCAGTCCAATCCTTGTGAAAGTCCCCAACACTTTTGAATGGCCTTTTCCTAACAATCCTTTCCAGGCTGCTTGTGCACCTTTTTCTTCCACACTTGTCCCTTCCACATAACTTTCTATTAATGTGCTTTTTATACAGCACTTTGGGAACATCCCACTTATTTTGCAATTACCTTTTGAGGCTTTCCCTCCCAATGGAGGGTGTCAGGTATGGTTTTCTGCACAACTGTCAGGTCAGCAGTCTTTCCCATGATTGTGATTCCTACTGAACCAGACTGAGAGACAATTTAAAGGCTCAGGAACCCTTTGCAGGTTTTATGGATTAATTAGCTGACTAGAGTGTGACACTTTGAGCCTAGAATATTGAACCTTTTCACAATAATCAAATTTTCTGATATTGTGAATTTGGGGTTTTCATAAGCTGTAAGCCATAATCATCCAAATTATAACAAATACAGGCTTCAAATATCTCGCTTTGCATGTAATGAGTCTATCTCATATATTAGTTTCACCTTTTAACTTGCATTACTGAAATAAATGAACTTTTGCACAATATTTAATTTTTTCGAGTTTCACCTGTAGATCCTGAAAATCAAATCAATCAAGATGCCTTAACATGTCTTTTCTTCAATGACAGTTCTTCATCATTCAAATCCCTTTATGCCCTTTGATGCTTTCTGTGTAGGTTCCTTCAAAAAAAAGGTGCTAAGGGAAAACATAATTCCAGTGGTTTCTTCCCTATGGGTTTCTCCACTGCAGAGAGAAATTACTGCATTGGAGACTAGAAACTAATTGTCATCAGACTTTCTCTTGAAGAATGGAGGCATCTGCTGAAGGGGGCCCAACAAGTCTTGACCATACCGACCACAAAAAAAATCTGTTTTACCTAGATTCATGGAATCCTCAACAAGCAGGATAGTCATGTTTTTCTACAGATTCTATTTCTTCCTGCACTACCGACGGAAAAAAATATTGAAATTACTGCATTGTCTCAATGCTTCAACCAGTGAATGAAGCTTCAGAGCTACAGTTTATCTTTCAGCCAAGTTACATCCTTTTTGCAGCACCAACTTCACATAAAGCTATATGACTTCATGGGGTCCCTAAGGAAACCATATACAACAAAGGAGTTAAATTCTGTCCACGTTTAAGCATGCACTTAGCAAATTGCTGGCAATCAAGTTGGATTTTGTCTCAGCCTGCCAACCAAGATAAACAGTCAAACCAAACATATAAATCAGATTCTGGAGAACTTTTTCAAAAACTTTGTGTCCTCCCATAAAATAGCTAGGTGCAGAGTCGCCTACACTAGAGAATCTACCCAAGCTTCACCCTTCTTCATTGATTGTGGACAGCATCCCAGAGTGACTCTTCCTTATTCTGTGCCCCCTGAAATACTAGCAGATAATACCTTTCAAGTGTATTTTTTGCAAATTTGGTAAAAAGTTAAGGACTTGTGCAGTGTCCCACTGATACGGCGATGTTCCACTGCAAAAGAGGGCCTTATGTGCATTTCCTTTCTGTATGCTGTTAAAAGGTCAAAAACATGTTTATATATTTTTAGTGTAAGAAGCAGTTAACTGTTAACAGCTCTTACCAACCAGTTGCTAGGTGGGGCTTTTCATACCCCCATAGGGAGTGGTTACATCAGAGGATTGAGTGTAGAGACACTAGATGTCTAGACAATGTTACATGAAAATGCAGACTAAAGCAGCTACCAATCACAGAGAGTCGAGAAAGAGACAGAGAGAAAATTTACAAGCATTCCAGTGTCAAGAGGAGGTGCAAATAGAAGTTCTGTGGAGATAAACTGCTTAAAGAATAACTTAGAAACTCTGCAGTCTAACCTGGACAGACTTTATAGGCAGCATCTGGATATGCCTACTGTACTACATCCTGCAGAGGAAACCTGTAGTAAAATTAATTGTGAGTACAGTAACTTGGAGGCCTTCCTATGGTTGCATAGTGAAAGAGAAGTGTTGCAACCCCTATATCTGGATGCTTATGCCTAAGTCAGCTATGAAAAGAGCAGTGTGAGGAAAACTGCTTTGAAGAGACAATTTGGTATATTAACTGCTACTGCAGCTGTTTAACCTGTGAGATCTGAGGAAATTACACTTGTGTACGAACTTCCAATCCATGTACACTGACAACTGTGACTAATGTACCTGAACTTTAGTAAAAGAACCATTCTGTCGTTAACTTGGCCACATTTTTTCCTGCACCTCTACACTGCACTAACATCTTATGTTGCCAAGAGGACCCTGCCTTGAATCTCACAGCACAACTACTACCATCCTCCACACTGACATTGCAGCTCATCACGGTTAGATGGAGGAGTGAAGCAGTGCTGCACGCAGAGCAACAACAATGAGAAGATTTCACTTGCTAAGAGGAGAAGGGAGGAACATCATAAGCCACACCACCCCATCTAATATGTGTACACCGACGGACTGCATCCTACTACGGGAGAAGCGTATAGCGCAGTACCATCTGAGAATAAGTATTTGCTACATACAGTTAACATGAACCAAATTATCCACCTCCCATGATGAGAATTAAAATGTATTCTTATGACAACAGACGGCAATCTTATGACTAAATCTAGAGATGGCAAAAATCCTGCATAAACCACATGGAGGTCTAACTAAAGAATCCTGGGATACATTTTTTACATATGGTAATACTGTATACCTATGAACCCAGACATACATACATACAGTGGGGGAAATAATTATTTGACCCCTCACTGATTTTGTAAGTTTGTCCAATGACAAAGAAATGAAAAGTCTCAGAACAGTATCATTTCAATGGTAGGTTTATTGTAACAGTGGCAGATAGCACATCAAAAGGAAAATCGAAAAAATAACTTTAAATAAAAGATAGCAACTGATTTGCATTTCATTGAGTGAAATAAGTATTTGAACCCCTACCAACCATTAAGAGTTCTGGCTCCCACAGAGTGGTTAGACACTTCTACTCAATTAGTCACCCTCATTAAGGACACCTGTCTTAACTAGTCACCTGTATAAAAGACACCTGTCCACAGAATCAATCAATCAAGCAGACTCCAAACTCTCCAACATGGGAAAGACCAAAGAGCTGTCCAAGGATGTCAGAGACAAAATTGTAGACCTGCACAAGGCTGGAATGGGCTACAAAACCATTAGCAAGAAGCTGGGAGAGAAGGTGACAACTGTTGGTGCGATTGTTCGAAAATGGAAGGAGCACAAAATGACCATCAATCGACCTCGCTCTGGGGCTCCACGCAAGATCTCACCTCGTGGGGTGTCAATGGTTCTGAGAAAGGTGAAAAAGCATCCTAGAACTACACGGGAGGAGTTAGTTAATGACCTCAAATTAGCAGGGACCACAGTCACCAAGAAAACCATTGGAAACACATTACACCGCAATGGATTAAAATCCTGCAGGGCTCGCAAGGTCCCCCTGCTCAGGAAGGCACATGTGCAGGCCCGTCTGAAGTTTGCCAATGAACACCTGAATGATTCAGAGAGTGACTGGGAGAAGGTGCTGTGGTCTGATGAGACCAAAATAGAGCTCTTTGGCATTAACTCAACTCGCTGTGTTTGGAGGAAGAAAAATGCTGCCTATGACCCCCAAAACACCGTCCCCACCGTCAAGCATGGGGGTGGAAACATTTTGCTTTGGGGGTGTTTTTCTGCTAAGGGCACAGGACAACTTATTCGCATAAACGGGAAAATGGACGGAGCCATGTATCGTGAAATCCTGAGCGACAACCTCCTTCCCTCTGCCAGGAAACTGAAAATGGGTCGTGGATGGGTGTTCCAGCACGACAATGACCCAAAACATACAGCAAAGGCAACAAAGGAGTGGCTCAAGAAGAAGCACATTAAGGTCATGGAGTGGCCTAGTCAGTCTCCGGACCTTAATCCAATCGAAAACCTATGGAGGGAGCTCAAGCTCAGAGTTGCACAGAGACAGCCTCGAAACCTTAGGGATTTAGAGATGATCTGCAAAGAGGAGTGGACCAACATTCCTCCTAAAATGTGCGCAAACTTGGTCATCAATTACAAGAAACGTTTGACCTCTGTGCTTGCAAACAAGGGTTTTTCCACCAAGTATTAAGTCTTTTTTTGTTAGAGGGTTCAAATACTTATTTCACTCAATGAAATGCAAATCAGTTGCTATCTTTTATTTAAAGTTATTTTTTCGATTTTCCTTTTGATGTGCTATCTGCCACTGTTACAATAAACCTACCATTGAAATGATACTGTTCTGAGACTTTTCATTTCTTTGTCATTGGACAAACTTACAAAATCAGTGAGGGGTCAAATAATTATTTCCCCCACTGTATACTTTTAGATCAAAAAAGACAACTGTGGTGGTCGTGCTTGCACACTATAGGAAAAAGCGTCAGCCTTTCTGGTGGCCGAGACAGTGGGAGCGTACATGGGTTATTGCTTTTTCCCATAGAGTGCAAGCACAACCACCACTGATGGATTGCAGGGTGGTCTGTAACCATGGAAGTGAGCAGTGTATAATATGATGGAAAAATGAATCCAGCCAGCAAAGGAAGCAATATGGATAATAACAATATATTAGTTAGTGGCTTGCATTAACTTTCTCTACAGTATAAATGCCACTTACTGAATTGAGAAAACCCCTTTAAAGGGTAACTGTCATATTTTTTTTTATTTGCTAGTTTATTAGAGCTAGGCATATATACCTGAGTTAGTCTGTCAATGATTGTCAAAAGATCTTTAATTACCTTATAATAACAGCTTTCATTAATGTCCTCTGTCCCTTTTCACTGCTCCCTTAAAAGACTGTTGCTAGGGCTTGTCTGTCTTCATTTTAGTATAAACAGAAGACAGAGGGGCGTTCCTTCACACTGCATGCCTGCATTAGGCTTCAGAGTGAGGAGGTGTGTCTCTCAGTAATCCAATCTGATTGGCTGGCAGGGAGCTGCTGGCTACAGCAAGTGTGTACGGGAAGTGAGGGGAAGCAGTTTTGGCCTCAGGGAACTGGCAGAGGAGCCATCTTGAGAAGGTCCTAATATTGTAAATGTTTAAACAGCCGTAACTAAGGGAAAAAAAATCATAGAAAACTGTGGTATGTGAAGAAACTAAAGATTGCTTTATGCATAATGCTGCTGCAGAAGTAACATATGCTAAAATTAATTTTTTGGATGAAAACATGACAGTTACCCTTTAAATAAGGATTTTCTATCAATCTTAGTATCTATCACCTTTTTATCATTATCAACAGAGCGTGGGAGTGCTGGTCTAAGTACTTACCACTTTTTGCACAAAGTATTCTCTTCTTTCGGAGAACGAGCAAGACTAGAGCACCCACCATTATCCACCATTCAGACGAGGTGAGGTGAGCCACCTGCGTTGTTTAAACAGATCCTGGATTATATCTAGAAGCAAATCTCATTGAGTGAAAACATTTTGGTATAGAAGAGAGGTCCTGGGAAATTGAAGAAATCATGTATGCTCCCAACCTCATCTGTAAATTCCATCAACAATCTGCCCTCACTTCAGCCTGTCTACTATTCATAACTGAATTCTGCCTGCCTTGAAGCATGCACTTCTGGCTATGAATCCTCTCCACAAGCTTGGTTCTGCAACTTAGTGTCTTCAGTCCTCCTACCGTTGTTGCTGAGACTACTCCAGAGGTAGCAACCTAGAGATTTCCTGTGGGATAGTCCATAACCCCTTGCAGGGGTTAAAAAGGTTGTTTCATTTCAGCAAATGGCTCATTTCCAGGGGTTAAGACCACCCTGTAATTCAGCAGCAGTGGTCGTTCTTGCATACTGTAGGAAAACTGGCCTTTCTGGCGGTCGGGCCCATGGGAGCGAGCAGAGGCACACATGCACAGCAGCTCCCATCCAGGACACCTTCTATCTGCGCTTCAGTGGTGGACATAACCCCTGGAAACAATCAGTGTATAATGTGATGGAAAAATGAATCCAGCCAGCAAAGGAAGCAATATGGACAATCACAATACATTAGTAATTGCTTTGTAATAACTTTCTCTACATGATAAATGCCATTTACTGAAGTGAGACAACCCCTTTAAGGGTGAAGAACGCATTATCCCTGAGGCTCTTTGGTCTACACCTAATAACACGCGAAATTTGTTATTGACCCAGTGGGTCTTCATCTCCTGCTGGCGTTGATGCGGGCAGTCAGCTACTATGGCCAAGGGAATCTTGGTGCAGACCCTCATTTACACTGCAGTAACTGCAGAAGAGCAAATGGCACTTAATCAGGGGCGTAGCTAACGGCTCATGGGCCCTGGTGCAAAAATTTAGTTTGGGCCCCGTTCCCTCAGTGCTTTGTGGCTAGGGGCAGGGAAGCAAGTAGCCTACATTCTGCCTGAGGCAAAAATTGAAACAGCAACCCCGCCATACCAACTTCTTGACTTAACCCGTTCCCTCCAGCCAGAGGTCTAACTTGACCAGCATGCACTTTCTATAATACCTGTATCTTGTTATGCGGCACAAGGGTATTTGGGCCCCCTCAGACTCCTGGGCCTTGTAGCGACTGCAACCTCTGCACCCCCTATAGCCACGCCCCTGCATGAAATGAACGGGCAAGCATGTAATATATGGGCACGTTAAGACTGCCATAGCAAGAGCTCTCCGTTTTGGCTTTTAAAGGGTCCAATAGGGTTAGCTTATAGGACATATGAACATGAGGTGTGACCTGATGGAACAATCACTTTAAGAATATACACATCTTAATAGAGAATAAGTCAATCATTTTTTGGTCTTATAATATGATTTTAGCAATATAAAATCCTGCTAGATTTCACAATTCTGTTCTAGCAAGAAAGAAATATAGCACTTCTTGTGGTTACAAATCAAAGTCAATATTGAAATAGGATTTTACATTTTTAAATTCTGCTGTTTTTATGCAGCAATGCACTTTTTTCATTACAGAAGATTGCCCCCTGCTGGCACAATGAAAGACTGCAGTCAAGACATGACATTACATGGATAGCTACCCTACCGTGACTAATAGGGGTGAGCGAATCGACTTCGGATGAAACATCCGAAGTCGATTCGCATAAAACTTTGTTAGAATACTGTACGGAGCTCCTGCTCCGTACAGTATTAGAATGTATTGGTTCCGAGGAGCCGAAGTTATTACTTTCTGAAGTCTCGCGAGACTTCGGGTAATAACTTCAAAAATCTATTTCTACTGTTAAAAACCTTTTACTGAACTCGGGCTCGGTTCCTAGTGGTACCTTGGAACCGAACCCAAAATCGCTAAAAGGTTTATTACAGTAGAAGTAATTTTTTTAAGCTATTACCTGAAGTCTCGCGAGACTTCGCAAAGTAAGAAGTTTTATGCGAATCCGAAGTCGATTCGCTCATCCCTAGTGACTAACATATTCCCTGAAATATGCGTCACTATCACTCACTAGCTCTAACAATGTAGAAAACAAAACAAAATGTTCATTGTACGTGACTTCTGGTTTCATGTGAGCCCTTTTGTACAGCAGGTTTCCTTTAAATGGGTTGTCCTATCATTAGGACATATGGATATAATGGGGCGTTCCATGTTTATGACCTCCAATATGAGTCAGAGTGAAGAAATGCTAATAAGCAGCGGTTCCCGATCTGGTGGATTCAAGACTTCCATGTATTACATGGGCAGCTATTCATCTTAATGGTTACCATAGAATATTACATTTGTCATGCGGCGACAGACAGGAACTTATTAGGGTGCAGTGGTGCCCCCTACCATCCACACAAGGGACGCTGAGATATGGAGCCCACACTGGAGTATGGCAGAATTGAAGACTAGCGTTGGGCTCGAATATTCGAATAGCGAATATTATTCGCGAATTTTGGCACTTTATTTAGAATATAGTGATATATATTCGTAATTTCGTATATTCTAGATTTTTTTTCAACAGTAACCTCCCTTCTTGCTTGTTGGCCAATGAGAAGGCTGCAGTGTCTTTGTCACAGCTTAGCAATACCCCTAGCAACCAATAGGAAAGTTGCCTACCCCTTACTATATAAGAACCTCCCCAGGGGCCATTGTATGCAGTATTTTGCAGATCTGAGAGAGACAACAGTGTCATTACTGTGTTCTGTGCTTTCCTGTGTCATTACATTAGATAGTTAGTTAGCGTATATATAATACTGATAGTTAGTGGGAGATAGTCAGTGTAGGTTAGATAGTGATATAGTGTAGCTGGTTCTGCTGTACATACAGTACAGACCAAAAGTTTGGACACACCTTCTCATTCAAAGAGTTTTCTTTATTTTCATGACTATGAAGGCATCAAAACTATGAATTAACACATGTGGAATTATATACATAACAAACAAGTGTGAAACAACTGAAAATATGTCATATTTTAGGTTCTTCAAAGTAGCCACCTTTTGCTTTGATTACCGCTTTGCACACTCTTGGCATTCTCTCGATGAGCTTCAAGAGGTAGTCCCCTGAAATGGTCTTCCAACAGTCTTGAAGGAGTTCCCAGAGATGCTTAGCACTTGTTGGCCCTTTTGCCTTCACTCTGCGTCCCAGCTCACCCCAAACAATCTCGATTGGGTTCAGGTCCGGTGACTGTGGAGGCCAGGTCATCTGGCGCAGCACCCCATCCCTCTCCTTCATGGTCAAATAGCCCTTACTTTCAAAGTTTTCCCAATTTTTTCGGCTGACTGACTGACCTTCATTTCTTAAAGTAATGATAGCCACTCGTTTTTCTTTACTTAGCTTCTTTTTTCTTGCCATAATACAAATTCTAACAGTCTATTCAGTAGGACTATCAGCTGTGTATCCACCTGACTTCTCCTCAACGCAACTGATGGTCCCAACCCCATTTATAAGGAAAGAAATCCCAATAATTAAACCTGACAGGGCACACCTGTGAAGTGAAAACCATTTCAGGGGACTACCTCTTGAAGCTCATCAAGAGAATGCCAAGAGTGTGCAAAGCAGTAATCAAAGCAAAAGGTGGCTACTTTGAAGAACCTAGAATATGACATATTTTCAGTTGTTTCACACTTGTTTGTTATGTATATAATTCCACATGTGTTAATTCATAGTTTTGATGCCTTCAGTGTGAATCTACAATTTTCATAGTCATGAAAATAAAGAAAAAACTCTTTGAATGAGAAGGTGTGTCCAAACTTTTGGTCTGTACTGTACATACATGCTACATACATAGTGCTGTATGTATGCATGTATGTATGTATGTATGTATGCTACATACATACATAGTGCT